>NW_026848175.1:220099-254224 GCF_030411735.1 Phialemonium atrogriseum | reverse complement strand
ATACGGCCGGGCCGATTGGTTCCGGGCGGGGCAATTGAGGCGCAGTAAAAAGTGCGTACAAATAGTGAAAAATGTGCGTACACCTAGTGGAGCTCTTCTTATTTCTGAGCAGAGACCATCGAGAAAGTCTCTCTCGACTTCATCCGTGATAATGCCGAAGGCCTTGTGAAAACGTCGCCAATTGAGTATATTAGGAACGCAAAGCTTTGCGGAAACCTCTTCGAACCAGAGGACTCGACTGGGCTTGTTTCCGGGGTCAATACTATGTTTTTTGTTGATCATGATGAGCCGCTGCATGCTTTGCAAGCCGTCCGCGAGACCTGGGATTGGCGACTCGGGGACCTGCCGGATGGCTATGAGTACCTTCTTGTTTTGCCAGCTAAACGCCGCCGGTCTGGATCTCGCTCATTCCCTAAACCGGTCAGGGGGTCTAATTAGTTACCAAGTGCCTATATCACACAAACCTCGTTAGCTGATCGATTCCTCTGAAGCTAGAAGTCCTTCCTAGGGTGCTCTACTCAAGGGATATTTCCAGACACCACCCTGTTGCAGATTGTATGTACATACCTGACAGCACAAGTTACCAAAAGCATACATGCCGGTCTCCAGAATCAAAAACTGGTGCCGCTACTTTTTCAATACTCCCATCACTTTCTGGAAAGCATTCCACACTCCACACTCTTGGCAATGTCCCCGAGCCACGGTATCCGGCTCTCACAACTTGCTTTAGGCGGCCAACAGCTCGCTAGCCAACCCCTCACCGTCGTGATAACAACCCTGCCAGGTTTAACCGCAACAAGCGAGAGGAATAGCCTCTGGACCCATTTGAGGTGTTGGCGGGATGACGATCCAAGCGATTTAGATTCTGGTTTAGCCGTGGACTCGCTGAGTACAACAGACAATGGGAAAATGGGGTTTTATGTAACATAGAAACCTACTTTGCTCCTAATTCTTGCCGTTTCAGCAGCTAGTTTGAAATAGTAGACAGTACCCTAGTTGACTCAAGCTTCTCCTTCCTTCCAAAATATTTAGATGACTCTGTCCTAAAACATCACATTCCCGCTGGTAGCGGTCCTCCATCAAGGCCACGGCCTCACCTCGCCGGAACAAGGAATGCCAGCAAAGAGCAGGATAATACAAACCTTTGAGAGGTTCGGGATGCCCATCGCCAAGCGTCTTCTTGCGAAGCTTGTATGCTCTCTCATACAATCTCCCTCCACCTCCCCAACTCGTACAAACACGTCGACATTTTGGTTAAAAGCCCTGCGGCCTCCTCCTCCCCTTCACATATTTCTGTCCACTCACACACTTGATGTGCATGTTCAAGGTATTTCTCCCATAGGCTCTACAACTCAAGGAAGGCTTGAACAATAGGTGTCCCATAGCCTGGAGTGCCGCCCTGGAGAAAAATGCCATGTCCTCTTTCTGGCCCCCTCTCGTGCTGAGATTATACCGCGCAGCCTCTTGTACCAGCTTGTGCATCTCATAGGCCTGGCTCTCCGCTTTTGACACACGTTGGCTTAGGAATGAAAACTGTCGAAGCAGGGTGATTGCCTGTATGGCATTGGCATCTCCATCTTTGTTCCCACATGCTCTGTCCCTCGGCTTAGTACAAAATGCGGTGAGTCTTCTGAGCCTCTCGATCGGGGTTCTCGGTTTCCCGCTGAATATGGCTGCCTGGGCGATCATCTCGAACGGTATGTTTTGGTTATCCAGAAAGGCCAGGGTATGCAAGATATTATATGCCGTCTTGTCCGCCTGCCGAATAAGCTCGATGGAGATGTTCCACGTCTCCAGTACGCTGTTTGAGACGTGAGGCCTTCGATGCCGGTCAAACTCCGACGTCTGAAGAACCTCCCATCTTTTTGTGCAGTTTTTCAACTCGGACAGATATTTCTCGATCGGTTTCGACGTTCTCAGCATATATGTCCCAGCCTGCGATATGGCGAGTGGCAGCCGCCCAAGTTCGTTGAGCAGCACCATAGCGTCTTCCTCCTCCTCGTCGCCGATCTTTTCGTTTCGCGCAGTCTCGAGCAGCATCTTGGCCTCGTCCGCGGTCATGCACGCTACCTCGATCGCCCGCCGAGCCCCGACAAGACTGCCGGCAATCCGCTTGTCACGACTCGTCCATAACACCGTCCCACCGGGCCCCCGCGGAACAAATCTGTCGAGGCTGGGCCGTTGCCCTCTCCTCTGGACCAGAGATCCTGTCTGACCGACGCCAAACAGGCCAAGGTTGTCCGCATTGTCGAGGACAAGGACCCAACACGGGTCGCTCTCGATCCGCGCGCGAACCGCCGTCAGCAGCTCCTCATCGTCCAGAGCATTCGGCAGGCCTAGCTTCTTCGCAATCAACTTGTAGTCCTGAGCAAACGCGGCCTCGTTGTCGGCGTGTACCCAGAAAACGGAGCAGGCCACGTCATTAGATCGGCGGTAAGCGTATTGGAGGGCGATCTGGGTTTTACTTCTGCTTGTAAGTTTGCGGGGGCGCGTTGACTAGCAAGAAACGATAGAGAGGAAGACTCACCCAGACCCGCCCAGGCCCCAGAGTGCGGCGCTCTGGTAGTCCGGGCCAGGGAGAAACAGCCTCTCGAGGTCCAGCAAGAGGTCGAGGCGGTCAATCACGTCCTCGTTGCGGGGGAAGGGTATTACGCGGCAGGGCGGGGGACGGGCAGCGCATGGCTGTGATCGAGAGCCGTAATTGTAGACATTTCCGACATGGACAGCCGCTTGGTCTTGAGAGATTATTTTTCCGGCGTTGTTCCTGGTTGATGTCGGCTGTTCTGCGGGGCTCACGGGGTCATCGGGTTTAACCAACTGCTGGTTCGGCATTAGGTTGAAATTTCACTCTTTGTTCAAGGACGAGCGAGCCCTCAGAGACGAAAACTGGGGTCACGGCTACACATGGACCCGTAGAAGAAAGAGTCGAATGATACTCATGATGGGCAAAGGCAATCCGATAAAGTGATGTTGAAATGGTGCAATTACCCTGCGATTTCGATGGATTGCGACGGCCTACTCGCTGGCGAATCAGCCTGTTTCGTTACGCGCCTTGGTGTTTCAGCTCGATGTGGGGGCTTGCGTATCAATGTCGTCTCTGTCCGCCTTCCAGACTCGCAATTGTTTTCGAAGATGGCTGAGGTGGCCGGCCTCGTCACCGGCCTTGCCGGCCTCGTCAGCAACTGTGTCGACTGCCTTGAGTACATCCGACTTGGCCGCAATTTCGGACGTGACTACCAGACGTGCCAACTGAGGCTGGACGTTGCCAAGACACGCCTGGGAAGATGGGGCGAGGGCATCAAGGTCAATCAGGATTTTCCTTCCGTCACAGAGTCATCGCCGTCGGGCGACCAGCGGTTCCAGCTTGCCCGATCGATCCTGGAACAAATAATGCTCCTTTTCGAGTCTACTCAGAAGACGTCTCAGCGATACGAGAGTGTTGCAGAGCAGCGCGATTTGGTGCTGTTCGACGAAGACGAGATGAAACCCATCTTCCGAGGCCTGCATAACCGACTGAAGTCTCTTGCCCGCCGGAGGCAAAAGAACACAAGCTTGTGTAAGAAGACGGCGTGCGCGCTGTATGATGCGAAGAGCTTTGACAGGCTTCTGGACAACATCACCGCCTTGGTTGAGGAGCTGGAAAAATTATTTCCGGTAGATGTCGATTGTCGCAGACTGGCCCAGTCTGAGATCGAGGGTGTCGAGGACGAACAGAGCTTGACAGCATTGCGAGATGCGGCTGATGGCGTTGACAAGACCTTGTCCGAGGCGGTTAGTCAGAAGATTGCGACAATTCCGGGAAGGAACTACGCCAAGGACGTCAAGACCGAAGACCGTGCGAGAGTTCAAGTGGGCCATCAGTTCAATGAGATTCTGGGGCTTATCGGTACAGAACAGACCACAAATTCAGTAGAGACCGTGGTGGCCAAGGGCGAGTCTAGGATACAGATTGGGAGCAGGTTTGGTGGCCGGGGGATCTTTGATGATTAATTCGCATCTTTACAATGTGCTAGCTCAGTCTACTTATCTGATATTACCCCAGCCGTTTACCAGCGCCCTTCTTTCTAGAAATTACTGACAGAAATCAAGTCTCAAAGTCTATCACCACAACATCAACGCTCACTCACACCTTAACAGCCCACCCACCCCCCAACCTCCTCCCCTTCACCACCCTCGCCGCAACAAGAAACCCCGTCCCGACCAGCAGGGCTGCCCCTGCAAACCCCTGCGCACCAACATAGCTCCCCCCCGCCGCCGTGACCAGCCTCCCGGCGATAGGCGGCCCCGCCAGCACAGCAAAGCTATTGATCGTAAATACCATCCCCATTCGCACCCCCGCACGCCGGAGGTCCGGCGTCAAGCTACTCAGCCCCGCGGGGAAGAGCGACTGGATGCCTCCGCCCACGATGCCGTAGAAGACGGTCCAGACGTACATCCCCGCCACGTCGCGGACCGCCAACCAGCAGAAGACGCACACGCCCGCCACCATGGCCGTGGGGATAAACACGTTGATGGGGCCGACGCGGTCGGCTAGGAGGTTTGGCCCCAGGCGGCCCAGGATGCCCATGCCGTTGATGACGAGGATCAGGTTGAGGCTGTCGGTGTAGGACATGCCGATGATGTCGCGGCTGAAGGAGGCGAGGTAGTAGAAGGCGAAGTAGACGCCTAGGAATATCTGTTTTTGTTGTTGCTGTCAGAAAGCGAGGAAAGGGGCGGAAGGGCGGAGAAAGAAAGGGGTACACTCACAAAGAAGCTCCCAGCAGCGTAGAAGGTATACTCCAGCTCCCTGAACGCAGCCCACTCGACCAGGGGCCCGGTGCGGCGTGGCGGGATCCGGGGCCTGAGGAACGTGTTAGCGACCACGAGGCTGGCCAGCTGGACGAACCCGATGGCCCTCATGGTCCAGGGAAACCCGGCCGACGGCAGCAGCTGGCGGGCCATGCTGGGGAAGACGAGCCCGCCCGTGGCGCTGCCGGTGGCGACGAGGCCCATGGCGAAGTAGCGCCGGCGCGCAAAGTACGTCGACACCACCGTCATGGTCGGCGCGAAGAGGCAGCCGTTGCCGAGGCCCATGCACACCCCCTGCGACAGCAGAATCTGCCAGTACGACGTCGCGCTCGCCGTCGCGAAGATACCCAGCACCTGGAACGCAGAGCCCAGGAAGAAGACCTGCCGGAAGTAGCCCGCGTCCGTCGCCCGGCCCGTGGCGGTGCCCACGAAGAAAAGCAGGAACACCTGGATCGAACCGATCCATGATATGTCCGACGGGGAGTGCGATAGTGCCGTTGTGTAGTAGGTCTGGAAGATGCCGAACGAATTGATGAATCCCCTGGGAGGTTGGATTAGTTCTCTTTGCCTCTTCTGAGTTTCCGTTAGGGGTCCTTTTTACCATGTGTTCATGACGACAAGGTGAGAACTGGCAACTTTATAAGGTGAATGGCTGTCAGCCCAAGCTACATCAACATGGCCTCTTTTATACCGGGAGACTTGGGGACTTGCCAGTTATCCATGCCTTCAACCCTCCGTCTGGTGGAGGTCCTAAATTCGACTTGACACTTGCTCTGCTCACCACCCGACTCACGACTCGAGACACGACGTTTGAAGCTTGACCATTCGGTCCATTGTCTTGGTCCAGGTCCAGGAAATCGGAGTCGTCTACCGGGATACCAAGTGCCGCTTCGACGTTGGTGGGGTCATCATGCCTTCTCCTTTCCTCCCGGCACTTCTCCGGACAGCTTGCGGGGGCATTATTACCATCTATCGAGCGAGAAGATCGGCTCCCTTTCTCGACATCGCTCGACTGGTCGCCTACACTTGTGCCTGGCGAGGCCTTCGTCATATTCGTAAATCTGGGAATCCAGATTCCTCCAAGTGGGAGCAAATGTGACTGCGAGTTCTGCGTTGTTCACCGTGGCCCATGAAGAATAAATCCAGCGAAGATAAACTGGTGTCCAGAAGAGCCAATCCTTGGTGCAGGGGGTAGTCACTACTCTAAAGGCTGGCGAGCAACTTGCGGGATCAAGTCGGAGTCGGGAATGCGAACAAGAGTCATAATTACCAGTCGCACCCGGGCCCGGTCCGGCATCGTTTTCTTCTTTTCATTCCGAACTAAGTGGAGCCCATTATTAAGTTGCCGCAACTTGGCGCTTCAACTTCCAATCCAACTTCCAAGATCTGCACCGGCAGGCATCCCCACATTATTCCCGAGGCCCATGCAACATCGTCAACGGAAGGGCGCAAGAATGGGACGCGGCCAAACCCGCACTTCTCAGCCAATTCGCTTCAACCTTTCCGGGATTTGAATCCGGGGAATGACTGCTGACTCCACAAACAAAGCGTGATCGTTAAAAGCTAAAACGAATTCATCTGGGACTTCGTCCGAGCAAATTTCCCGGACGTGAAGCCTCGAGTCGATATTCCGCTCATTGAGGGTGCAGTTCGCAAGCTGGTGGCAGCCCGAGACATTGAAGGTCTCTGTCCCCGTCGGGACTTCGTCAGTGCCATTCCACTGGAGACGCGTCACCTCGAAGACACAGTCAAATTTACTAGAGTCGCGGTCAACGCTGAATCCATAGCAAATCAAACTGGAAGCATGGGTAGTCTCTCACGGAGCCAACATCGATCTGTGCCGGCTCCATGGTAGATGTATTGCTCGGATTGAACCGGGACATCAAGGGACCTGAGGACGGTTGGTTGGGAGATGCTGCGTCACTTGGGCTGCTAGGTTACAATAGGGAATACGAGAGATTTACTCCTGGACCTCTATAGAGCACCAGATACTAATAGTCTACGACCGGAGCTTCGTTATGCTCCCTTGGTAAGGTATAATTAGCCCTTGAAAATGACCATAAGCTTACAAAGGGTCTCTTAAATCCAAATCACATCTTTGTTCCATCCGCCAAGTTTGTCTTCTGTTTAGCAATTAGCAATAAACCCCTCTGCCCACTGTTGCCATTCCGGCCCTCCAGTTTTCATCCTCCGACTGCGCTGAACGATTGAACCCTCGGCCTCTGCATATACACTCATTCTCTAAAAACATGCACCGGCGACAATACTCCCGAAATGCCAGTATTGGCTGTCCAAGGGTTTAAGATGATGCGCGCCGACCTTTCCAATTCCTCGTGGCTAACGGACTGCCACTCGTTCACTACAACATGGAGGAACCTCTGATGTCAATAGGAGAGGTGGTTACCGCAAAGGAGGAAGAGGAGGTCGTAACGGTGCTCAGGAGCATGGGCATAGACTGTAAAATTAAAATCATAATCCCTGGGTAGAACGCCTTAATCCCTCGCCATGGGTCTACGTTTGCCACAACTGGGTCTTTGTTTACGAGGCAGAGGGTGGTCACCAACCAATTCCGGGTGTCCACAGCAGATGTACGGTAGGTATCTTGCTTGTTGCTATCACTTGACGGGCTACCTCGAAGAAATTCCACCCAGTCCCACGAGATATCGTGGCAGGGAAAGTATACCTTCTATTTGAGCCTTCGTTGCGAAAGTCAAGGCTGGTCCGTGGACCCAAGACGAGGCCAACCCAGTCGTAACTTGCCGTAAGAAGAGGCTGATGATGCCCACATCATCTAGACTCCACGAGTCGTTCCACATGACAGCCACTCTGAACACTATCATGACGCCATAACCAAGGGCCAAGTCATTTTTATTGAAGGCAGCAACACCAAACAAGCCGCGCCTCCATTTGTGATGGCTCGGAGAAGCAACCAAGGGTTTGTGGAAATAATACCGTACTGAAGAACTGCCATAGTCCCCGGCTCGCTCAAGGTTCTGCAGACAACAACGGAACAAAGCCAGGATTGGTTGGTCCGGGAGCCTTCGCCGCCAAGTATGCCTTGCAAAAGACGAGATGACAATTCCGGTGTCCGGAGAAGCGACTTCATCAGTATCCGGGGGTTAACCCGGCCTCAAACTGGATCATCGTGGAACACGGCGCCAGGTTGTTCGGCATTCACAGGTTCGCCATCACTCCCTCCACCAGCTTCGGCCGCCCTCTTTTTCTTCTCTATCTCGGCCACCCACATGGCCGAACCAGCTGTCGAAGTCAGCAGGAAGAAGAAGCTCAGAATGGGAACCAGCTCCAGTATCATGGCGACGGTGCCAAACCACGTGTATTCCCAGGTCCGATCCCGTATTTCCTTCTTTGTCTGCTTTCGGTCCAGGCCCCGTAGTTTATACCAGCGGTGATGAGCCAGCTTCCCGAGCCTCGCGCCGGTGATGATGATAAAGGCGGGCGTGCCGACGTAGGGGACCAGATTGAGAGGAAGGAAGACGATGAGCTCGACGATCTGGATTATGCTCCACGGTGTGTACTCGGCTCGGCTAGTCGGCTTCCCTAGCATCTTGACAGAGTTCGGCGCATCGAGGAAGAGCACTCGGTGCGGGGCGACGAGATCGATCAGGTCGAAGTTGATGAGTGTTGCCTATAAAATAGAGACAGACACAGCTGATTAGCATCCCGTCGCCCGTCGCCATACCTTGACAGAGGCGAGAACAGAAGAGCGGGACCTACATCGAAGATATCTACGCGGATTTCATCCACAAAAAATGCTTCGAACAATCCTTGCGTGATGACGAGGCCCTCGCCCAGAACCAGGACGACGGCGTTGATCCAGGCTCCCCAGCCATGGAAAATAGCCAGGAAGGCAAACTGGGGCAGGAATGCAAAGGTGAAGAGTATGAAATAGACGAGGAAAGATATGATCGATAACGGAAGTAGTCGGCCGACGAACAGCGGGTAGAAGGGCCGACGCCGCAGGAAATACCAAATGCCCCGCAGCGGAAATGCCGCTGCCCTCAGGCCCCTCCGGAGATAATTCGTCGGCCGCTGGATCAAGCTATCGATTGTCTCTAGCACATGGGACGGCATGTTGACTCCTTTGCGGGGGCGGGAACATCACAAGCAGGTGCGCCGAAGGAGGGTTGGGAGATAGGTAGGTAGAAATATGCATGGGGGGTAATTGGGAGACGTCATCCCGTGCACCGCCACAGGATCCAGGCACCGACGATAGCTGCGGCATGAAGTGGCTGGAAGTGATCAGCGCAAACGCGGCCTTCTACCCGTGCCACGCCCCACTTTATTTGGCCCTCGAGAACCACCTAAAATAAAGTGGGGCGGGCACGGGTGTTGGAAGGCCCCGTAATTAGTACAGTCCTGCCCTGCAGTGAAGAGAGTCTTCCACCCATGGTTCTCGGTTAGCACTCCTGCAATGATGGACACAAGAGACGTTGAGCAGGTAAGTGTTGCAACTGTAAACGCAGTGCGGAACCCACGCTCATGCACAGAGGGTCGTTTAAGTCTGTGTCAGACGGTTGAGGAATAAGGATAACCTCATTTCCCTGGAACCATCATTAATTTACTATTTCCTTGACTGGGGAATTGGACTCCCTGGTGCGCTTCATGTCCTTCCAGGGGTCGGTCAGGAATAAGTCTTTGAGGCAATCATCGTCGTTCGGCTTGTTTGACGTTGATGGTACCATTGTTGGTCCCTACTTGCGTCCCGGAGTTTTCTGCCGAGAAGGAAACGGACGACATTATCGCATCTGAAAAATGACAGGGAGCTCACAATGCAGGACAGAAGAGCGTCGGCCACTCGCGAGTATTGAAGTGAGCGAATGAAAACTCTCGAGAGGGGTAGCTGATTGGACATGGACGCATCAACCTTGACGGAGCTGAAATTTACGAAGGCGGTTAATGTCGCGCAATAACAGTCGCGTGTTCACTCCCTCTTAATGAAAATAAGATGTAAGTCATCTGCATATCACGCTGTTTATGAAAGGGGTTGCAGAAGTGGACCAAGGGGTCAAGTGCGTACATTCGTACTGTATTTTGAAGTGAAAGAATTGAAGTAGTCTTGGCCTATTTAAACCCCCGCTGATGTGATAGCCAATATTATCTATTAGGTAGGCAATATGCCAAACCTTTAACACACTAATACACACACACGCCCACATCTCAAGCCAAGACGCAGAACGACAGGGCGAGCGAGAGCAAGCTCGCACCCCAGGCCAGCGGGCCGCCTGCAACGGGGACAGCGTTGGAGACGACGACCACCGCGCTCGTCGTGGCAACGCCGCTGGTCCCATTGGGGTACCCCGTGCCGCCAGTGGAGTGCCGCTGCCGGCCGGGTAGCTGGCGCACTCCATGCTAGTGGGGTAGCCGCCTGAAGTGCTGGTGGGATAAGCACCTTGGGAAGAGGTCTCGGTCGGGTAAGTGGCCTCGTCTGAAGTTGTCTGGGCGGTGGAATACGTGGAACCGGTGCTTGTGGGCGGGTATTCGGAGCAGACGCCCGCGAGGGCGGACATGCCTATTAACACAGTCCAAGTTAGTCAACCGTTTTTTTCCTTTCTTTCTCCAAATAGTGTCGACAGGGTGAGGGGGTGTGCTTTTACCTCCGTAGAAATCAGGGTCGACTGTTGAAGCCCAATCGGCGCAGCTGCTGGCATAGTCGTCGAAAGCGGTGGTGTAGGTCGAGTGGGCGCCGGTGTAGCTATACTTTACCGTCAGCGAGTGTTTCCGCTGCCAAGGGGGGCAGGTTCTCTCTCCCTCTCTTACCAGAGACACAAGGCAACTTGATCGTCGGCCATGGTCTGAATGCCTGGACCAAACCTGCTGGCGCAAGTTTCGGCTATCGAGATGACCGTCTGACACGGGGGCGGGTAGTCTGTGGCGGTGGCCGTCGTGGTTGCCGGAGCCGTGGGTGTCTCGGTTGTCGTGCCAGTGCAGATATTCCCATTGTTGGCAGTCTCGGCGGAACAGAAACTCGCGATTTGGTCGTTTACTGTGCGGGGGTCAGCAAAGCACCGCGCGGTGGCCGGGGCGCACATGTGGTTTAGCCATACTGGTATACTCGCTTGTGCTGGCAGGGAGGTATTTAGAGAATGATGCGGCACAGCTGCTGTAGACGGAAGCAAGTTCCGTAGACGACTGGCAGCAGAGACAGGCCGCCTGGGTGGCCTGTGGTGCCGCGTTGAAGTCGGAGATGGCAATGATGCAATGGTTAATGGCATTAATAGCAGTATTGCACGGCGCCGGGTCCAGTTCCGTTGCTGTGGCAGCAGTCGTGAGGCCATTCGCGAGAGCGTTGACTGGTGCAATATCAATAGACACCTTGGCCTTGTGCGCCAGAAAGAGCGCGGCAACGAGCTGGGAATGCATCTTGGATCGAGCAGTTAATACGGATTATCGGGAGAAATGAAGAAAATTATAACGAAGGACTCCGGTGAGTTGGGCAGAGACTCAGCACGAGAAGCTGGTGTGCTAACGAACAGGCTTTATACATATCAAACACCCCGTCTCTTCAACTGCTCGCCAGCTCATCTAAACCTAAGTGCGCCCAACCGATCCACCTTCAGCATAGGATCGACAGGGGAGTCTTCACCAAAGGGTCCAAAGGGTCCAAAGGTTTTCCGGTTTGGGCGCAAAGTGCGTGTCTGACAGAAGGATCCAAATCCTGGGATGGAGTGGGTGAGCCACCCAGTCAACGGTAAGAACCAAATCAACGTAACGCGTTCTTAAATTACGTGTCAGGAGCCAGTTTCTCAGCTCCCCTCTTCCCGCAGGAACCGCCTGCAATTGAGTCGCAGTCATTATTGCTGCTTCCTTCATGCTGAGCTTCAGTCTTCATCCCCCCCGACCAAAATTACACGGACACCAAACCAACGACCACAAATTGTTCCTTGTGCCGCTTTCCGGTGAGCTACATACAACATACCACAGGCTCTCGCTCAAACAAAGTCAAAGTCAAACCATAATTATGCCGGCGGAGCCGGAGGGAAAAAGGGGGGGGGGAGGGTGGAGCGCGGCAGTTGGGGATGGTGATTTTGAGAGGGAGAGGGAGCAGCTGTAAACAAACCTTGGGTCTCGACAACCCCTACCCTATTACAAAACTTTGACCCTTCCAACGATGTTCTATTTTCAGGCGTATGCCAATCTTGCTGCTTTAATCGGTGCAGTGGGTGTGGTTAGGAAATATGTGGGATTGCAAGGATCGGATCTCGGCCAGGTGCATGATATGACGTATTGTACGCCACGCCCACTTCCTCCGACTTATGCCTTATAAAGCCAACGAACAGCGCCAAACAACCTAGAACATCCATTCTAAACATTCGACTAAGTCAAGTACCAACCTTACGCCATCCAATGGCAACATAAGATAATAACCAGGCTGTAATCAATTATTAGGAATGTCTTCCTCTGCTGCAATCCCAACGTCCACCTTCGTGGTTGAAAGCGCTGTTATCTGTGACGGCCAGAAGCTGGTAGGGAAGGAAGGGAAATGAGTCGGCCGGGCGGGTTGTCAGGAGGCATGGGTTGCACCCCGTGTGGGGGCCTCGGGCAGGGGCCGGGGACCACCTCGGTCGGGCAGGGGGGCCCTCGGGGACCACCTCGGTCAGGGACTCTTGGCAACCGAAGACAGGTCCCGCCACGGGGTCCACCGCTCGGAAACCGAACGGAGGCTGGAAACTCAATCCACAGCGAGGACCGCCGGGACCTCTTCGCGGCTGTCGCCTACAGATCACGATCCCAAAAACACCGATACCACCAAATCAAATTTGGGCTTCACCTGGAACAGCACACACATTCCAGACCCGTCTCCTAAATCATATATACCACGACCACCAACGCCGCCACAACAACAGACAAACCCACACCCGGCGTCACCGACGCCCCAGCCGAAAAATCAACAGGCGCCCTGAACCGCGGATCAACCCCGCCAGCCGTGCCATTAACAGCAACGCGACTCCCCTCCACACAGAACTGCGCCGGGTCCCCCCAGACCGCATCGACAGCACGCCTCCACACAGCCCCGGGCCCACGGACCATCTCCGCCGTGTAGAAGAACCGGCAATTCGCAGCCTGGTACAGGAACTGCAGCGGCGTCTCGGCGTCGTGGGCCGAAAACGCATTCTTCCCATTGACGGACCCGGGATTCGTCGCCGTCGCCGCCCGCGCCAGCGCGTACCCCTCCGCCAGCTCCGCCAGCTCGGACGACATGTTAGACGAGGAGGAGCCGTTGGAAAGGGTCACGGCGGCGCTGGCGGCGGCCCCGATCTCCAGCATGGGGAACACCTGGGCGCCCTCGACGCCCGCGACGGACTGCATCGGGCCCGCCGTGGGGCGCCCGCCCACGACGACGCTGGCGACGCCGAGCTGCATGATCAGAAGGTAGGCGAAGAGCGTGCACGTCGAGCCGCAGGTGCCGTCGGTGAGGAGGAGGACGTCGGCGGGGCGGAAGACGGCCGGGGGAGGGTCGGAGCGGTTGCCCGTTCCCGTGAGGTTGAAGTCGGCGGAGGTGTCGTTCAGCGGGGTTTGTTGGTAGGCTGTGAAGCGGTCGCCGCGGAGGGATACCGGCGAGAGGATCTCGTCTATGGTGGTTAGTTGGGCGCCGTTGGGGGCGAAGACACCGCCTGGTACGAGGTTGCTGACGACGGAGCTCTGGCTTAGTATTGCGAGGGCTTGCTGCTGCTCGCGGGTTGCGTTTTGGGCGACCTCGTCGGGGAGGTTGTTGATGATCCGGGCTAGGTCCTCGACGCTGCTTGTGAGTCGGATGTTGTCTGCTTGGAAGGGTACTACGTCCGGGAAGAGCTGTTGGCGTGGAATATGGTAAGCAGTGGGTTCTTATTGCTACCATCCAAATAGGAGGTCTTTTGCTGGACCTACCTGTGCAAAGAGATCGTAGCCTGCAATGACAAAGCCGCCACCGTTGGCCGTGACGTCGATGACGAGCCGTTTCTTGTTCGCCTGCTTACACCGCAGTAGAAAGTTGCCCACCGTATCTTGGAAGTTGGTCAGAAAGGTGAGAGAATCGAAGTCTCCCGAGGGGGCAAAAGCCGAGATCGCCAGTACGGCCACATCGTCATAGCCCGTGCCGTTCAGGAAGTATCCAGAGGTCACGTTGGCGCCGTTGTCCCGAACAACTGGTAACGGATATCCGGCAATGGTGGGAGCGGGAGGTGCTAGGGCGGTATTTGTTGCCGAAGACGGAGGAGCGATGGTCGTTGGCGACGGGGTTGCAGACCCCGTCATGGTTGTGGCCGTTTCCACTACAGCGGCAGCAAATGCTTTAGCTACCGCTGACGGATCAGGATTACAGAACTTGTTGTAGTAGTCCTCCCCTGATCTGACGCCCGCAAAATCCACCGTTTTCCGGACCAACGCAATGCTGTCCTCGGCCTTTTCTTGGCCGTTATCGTAGGTGAGAGTTATGCTGGGGCCCTGGAAGAAGAGCGAGGCGGCGATGATTGGAAGTGCGTTTGGGCTGGCATACGACTGGAACTGCGAGTTCCATTGGGAGTCAGGGTCCTGATATATGCCATACTTGAGATTGACCTGGCCGAGGAATGTGGCTGCGTCCTGGCCGTTGATCTTGGTGATGGCCGGTGGGAAGGTCCCATTTCTGCGAGGAGGCGACGTCGAATTCCCTACCAGATCGGCTATGAAGAGTTAGAACTCTTGTCTCTCCTTACTGACCAGCCAGACGACAGCCCATTTCTCCGACTCACAGTAGTGATACAGCTTTGGCAGCTCCTTGCCGTCTCGTGAGACCGAGACGAGGTCCGCTACGAGGTTGTTCCGGAAAATGAAAGTCTTGAAAACGTCCGGTCGATACGCGAAATGGCCGTCGTGGGCCGCAGATATCAGCTCCACAATGGAGAGCTGGAAGTCGTATTCGCTGGCAAACCCACCTGCCACTGCTGTTGCCGAGATGTTATTTAGGCCACCTAGAATGTCCACTGCAGGGAGCATATATGAGGGCGGGGGTTCCTTCAGCCATGCCAGTGTGCTCTGCCACCCGGCGAAGGCTTTCAGGCTCGTGATCAGTTTCCGCGCCGGTTCGGGCTTGTTCGGGACAGATTGTAGGCATTGGTGGGCAAGGGTGGCAGCGATAGACGGCGTAGCTGATTATCGTGGTATTATGTTGAGTCAGAATATGATACCATGGCCATTGAGCGACCCCTATGGCCTCTAGAATTTGACAAACCTGTAGGACTCTGAGCCAGGAAGGATGCAGTCGCCTGGGAAACTTGGGCGCAGGCATTTGGCACCGTCCCAGTGGTATTTGATGGTATTGTTGTGTTTGAGCCAGAGGCCTGTGGTGCTGGCAATGCAGATACAGCAGCAATGCCAAAGAAGACGAGAGGCAGCATCGTTGTCGTCGTGGAGGTCACCGAGACCATCTCGATTTACACGGAGTCACAGTCACGGGCAACCAGGCCGGATGTGCAGCTCGAGGGAAAAAAGAGAATCTGCGCCATCCATTGCCACCATCCATTCTATTTATGAATTATCCAAGAACCCAGCAGTTTGGGTCCCCAAGCGGGAACTCAAGTGCCTGATCGTTCCTTGTGAAACGGACATGGTCTAGTGCCTTAATGCGCCGATTGAGCCTCACGCTTTGACAGCGATTGCGGCGATCTTCCCGTCCAATTGTCATCGTGCATCCATTCTCCAACCAGGGCTGAGCATGATCTCATAGCGTCCATGCCGCCGTGCCCCTCCCCCTGCCGGAACTGGAAGCAAGCCAAGGCGCCGCAGATCTTGAGGCTAAGCCTTGTTCAGATTCCTTCCAAGCCAAACTCCTCCCCGACGGGCCCCACTTAGTGGGGCCGGGTTCGAGATCGTTCTTCAACAGACCTGTTGGAACATTAGCATCTATCCACGCGCATTGACATTGAAACTTCGAGCTTTCGTCGAGCCTTGCGGATAGGTTGCTGGAACGGGGAGTGCGGCTCCGTCGAGCAATATATCAAAGCAGATGTAGAAGGTAACCGCATCGCAGCAATAATTAGACGAAAGGGGGCGACTCAATTTACCATCTGTCCGCTGAGGGCTAGAGTTCTGGTAGTGGGAAGGCATTCTCCTTGGACTTACTGGGCAGGCAACGAAAAATATCGAATCGGTCATGCATACGCAATATGTACACTCGAGCCAGGCTTGCGTTAACAGTGCAGAAGGCCGACTCGTCCGCCCGTCAACTGAACTGATATCCCATGAATCCCCCTAAATCTTCACATCCCATGTCCAGCATTTCCGCCCCCAAGTCCCCTTCATTCCCAAGGTATGTCGGATACGCCTTCATCGGGAAGGCCCGAGCCCACCACGATGGGGGTGCCATTTAGCAGAGATCGCAACACTCAAGGCAGCACTCGCACGTCTCGCCGCAGAGCCAGCAGCAGCACAGCGTGGCCAAACTATATATGAGGGGAGCGGGTGCGAGCAGTTAGTCTCCCGAGCATGTGATCGAAACAAAGAGACGGAGGGGTTCGGGGCCGTTCGGGGAGGCGTCGGTAGTACGTACCAACCATAGAGGCATCCGTGGGTCTTCTCCTGCGGGGGCGGCACCTGCTGCTGCGGAATGTACTGAGCCTGCGGTGGCGGGAAGTTCTGGTTAACGGCCGCGCGGCGAATCGTGAAGTAACCACGGGTGATGTAGCAAAATAAAATAAAATGGTATGGAATGGAATGGGAAAGAAAAAAGTACCGCGGAGGGGGGCTATATTCAACGTACCGGCGGTTGCTGCCCGTAAGGTTCACCGTATCTGGCAAGGAATAACGCGTCAGCTCAGAAAGGAGAGGGGCGCCCTTTTTTTCCCCCACGATGGCTTCGGCGGGTGTTGGCGGACTTACCCTCCTTGGGGGGGATACCCTTGGGGAGGTCCCTGCGGGTATCCACCCTGGTATGGCTGTTGCTGGTACGGAGGTTGTTGCTGGTAAGACATGGCTGGCTAGATTGTCGGTTTGATGATTTAACGTCAAGACGCAAATGTTTTCGTTTTCGTTCCCCGAGGCGATTGATGTTGTTTCTTCACTGCTGGGGAAGGAGAGAAGGTGGTTTGGAGCGAGGACCCTTTTTAAATTTCGAGGCCCGACAATTGTCAATTCCCGCCAAGCTGCTTGGCGGTAGTGTAACCGATGTTAATGGCTGCGAGCCGTCCCTTTCTTCCTTGGCTTTGTGGCTGAATCGGTCGCCTTGATTGGCTGGGAGCATCTGGAAAAAGAACAGCGCCAACGGGAAGGACGGGAAGGTCGGGATGTGGGCCCTCTGTGTGCTGGCATGCCTTCTGGTTTGCACAAAGCCATTGTACAGGGTCCCATTTTCGTATGTGCAAAGTCAGGTGTCGTCTATTCCCGTCATTTCCTAACAACCGAGTTCCTTCCGGCATGCACGAATCCCGAATCCTTCGATATAAATGGACTCACTCAAGCTGCACATTTCCCCCATTCCCGTTGGACCTTGGACCTGGCGGCTACTCGAAACAAGCCTAAACCCTTCAATGGCGCTTGTGATAAACTGCCAGCTGCTTGTCCAAAATCTAACCACCTTCCAATTTCATTTTTCTCGAACTTCCGGCAGGCAACAGAAACTGCTTGGCGCCACCCCTCCTCATGTCCGAACTCACGCCCGACTCCCGATCGACCCAGATCCGACGATGGCCCATGCGCCGAGAGAGCCAACTTGCCTTGGAGCGCCCATGCAAGGAGTACCAGCATCTTCTCCGCCATGATTGCCCCAAGAGGTGTCATTTAATCTGCTTCTCGATCAAGGTTTTCGAATCTCGTATCTAGATTGATGAAGAATCCGTGAAAAAGATTATGTTGTACCTGTACCATCCACGCCCAGCGTCAGTAATAGGTATAGGGTCAGGCCCATCCGCAAGCCGGCTGGCGAAGCCACGAGAAAGCAGCAAACATTGTGATGCTTGCGAGGTTGATGGTCTGGATGCTGTCCCCCGTCAACCTCCAACTTCCTGCTTGAAGGTGTCCCAAGGTACATCCTGCAAAGTGGCGTAATCTTCCTAACGTATCCAGCCGCTCGTAGGTGGAGTTTCCCTGTCAGGGCTTGAAGGTAATGGAAGTTTAGCCCGAATGGGCAGCCTTCAGCTTCCGCCCATTCGATGATGCCGACCCAGTGGCAGGATGTCTCGTCGACCATGATATTGCCGGCGCCAAAGTCTCGGTGGAGAAGCACCATCGGCAAGAACAGAATGGCATCCATTGTTCCGATACAATTCTGGATGATGGGATGGAAACCATCTGGCAGCGCAGAGAGCAAAAGCTGTAGCACTTTAACATATGTCTGGCCTAGGTGGCTGTAATATGCTGAGCTATCCTCTTGGGGTCTTCCCATGGGAGGGCAAAGAAGCTGTAGAAGGCTTAGGCAAAATATATATTTCATAGAAATTAGCCAGAAGGTTAACCTACCGTACTAATCTATCATTTGGTTCTTGCGCCAGACAAGGTTCTCTTGCGAGTTCTTGGGAAAGCCCCGTGCCAAGATAAAGTCCACGTGAGTGATGCTCTGTATACGACTCATCAAGGAACTATAAAGGGGTTCTTTCCCGTCAATGTCGTCGTCCCCTACCTTGCCTTCGAACGAGACCTTTTGCGCCAGGTCTCCGTCAATCTTTTGCGCCAGTGTGGAAGTCTCGGTTTTGTGCTACTGTCTCACGTACCGAGGGTCGCACATCCCCTGTGACAGAGGGACGAGCGGCCTGGTTGGAGCTTCAGAGTGCGGACTTCAGCGGATGTTTGTTTGTGGCGGGGCATCTGAATTTAGTTTACTCACTGCCCTGGTGCAATAGACACGAGGGAGACAGTCTGTGTGAAGCAGCAGCATTGAAATCTATAGTTTGGCAACCCTCCATCAAGTTAAAAATACAGTATTCTATCTTTGTCATATTCTGCTGAATCAACCTTTGGAACTAGGTACGTGAACATAAAACGAACTGTTTCTCCAGACAATAACTAACACATCTTTTCCACCAGCAACATAATATGCACCTTCAGCTAACTCTACGTTTTCTAGGCAGAGAAAGAAGAAGGGATCGTTTAAATCCCTTGTCAGTGAACAGCTGTGAAGCTCGAATACGTCATGGCGACGCATCTGGAGCATCTAACTCTTAACTCTCTGAATAGCGTCTGAAGCTGTTCTTGTCTCTGGAGAGTTGTTAGAAGCGAGTATGAGTTTGGTTCGAGGTGAGAAGACTTGAAGAGAAAGAGTTGAAGTGTGGGAGGACGGGTAGTGGTAAATTATCGAGGTCTCATGCAAAAAAAAGAAAACGTTTGGCCATGCAGGTTATCTCTCCAGCTAGATACCTTGAAAAAAAATTTAACGGCGATTCATTGCTTAACTTACACGCATTGCATTGTATGCATAGTATATTGGCAGATTAGTGTTGAAATGCCCACATTCCCACAACCATGTCTTTACCTCATCGCCTCAAACAAACATCCAGTCCCCGACGCTTCAGTTCCTGCAGTATCAACCCCTCGAGCACGTGGCTCCGCTCCCTCGCCCACCACGACTCCCGGGAGGTGAGCAGAACGCGAGCCGCCCGGTAGAAGTGAAACAGCACGACGAGCGCCCGCGCGTCGCCGGCACGGGCGAGGCCGAGGAACGGCCCGCTTAGCAGGATGGGGAAGGAGAAGAAGAAGCGCTCAAAGTCGGGTTGCATCGGCGCTGCTGCGGTCGCGTCGCCGGGCGATGGCGGTGGGGGAAAGCATAGGATGACTGCGAGGCTGCGGGCCGCGCGCTCGTAGGCTTCGCGCGGGGTCCTGGGGAAGGGAGGTCTCTGAGAGGAGGGGGAGACGCTGCGGGGGGTGGTGGAGACGCTGCGGAGGGTGGTGGTGGCGTCTGTGTTGGGATCAGGGGACGGCGTGGCTGAGGGATCGATGCCCATGATGACCTCTCTGGCCCTCAGCATGTCAGCGACTTCCGGATGGGAACTATACAGCGCCACCATTTCCTGGCAATGATATGTGCTCTTCTCGGGGATTCCCGAGGAGTCGGCTGCTTCGTCGTCCGCCTCCTCGCTCCCGTAACGAGGGTCGTCCCACAGACGCATAAAGAGCGACACAAGCTCGTCAGGATTCCCTCCCCTTTGCCGAACCGCATCCTCCATCCGCACTCTAGGCCGATAGAGGGCGACCGACACAAACACGCTCCGGGCGCTGAGGAAAAGGGGCAGGGCCTCGAAGAAGATGTGCTGGACCCCTGGGCTGAGCAGGAAGAGCTGGTCCTGAGAGAGATCCAGGCCATGCAGGCCAGAGCGCTGGTCTTCGAGAAAACCGAGGTTGCACCAAGACAGGTAATGCATCAAGATGGCCGTGCCCATTAGCGCGTCGCAGTTTTCCGGTGTTATGGGCCGCGAGAGGTTTTCGCGGAAGAGCTGGGCGGACTTGGCGAGAAGGCGGAGAGCAGCGCGTGAGTAGCGATGTGTTCCCGGCCGCAGTATGGACAAATGTGTTGCAGCCAGGCTGAGGATTGTACACATGATATACGGTTCCTGCGAGTCATTGTTAGTTGCCGCTGAACCGCGAGACTGAGTGGAATGGAGTTGGGGGCGTCGTACGTGGAACGCTTGTCGAAGTAGCAGCGGCCAGACCTGGGGGAACGAAAGGGTATCTTTAAGTTCGGTCTGAAAGTGATGGAACAGCTCCATATGGAGAAGGTTAATCTGCGTGTCGTCCTCAGTTCCGGGGTCCAAGCTGGGATTGGAAGGGTTGGGACGGGTCCGAATAGCTGGGTCCCCGGCGTAGGCTGTTTTCAGATGCACGCATTTCTCCTTTCTCCTTGCACAATTGGAGCACGGAAAGCACTCATCGCACTTGAGCCATCGAATCTGTCGTCAGCTGTGTTACGGCATCAACTGCGGTCTGAAAAATTTGCCTGCCTTGACTCTCCGTTGCTTGCAAGCGATACAGCCCAGTCGACTTTTCTGGTGCCGGCGCTTCTTACGGCCCTTGCCAGCACCATCGTTGGCATCCAAACCGGGGATCTCACTAGCCACGAAGATCATGGGTGCTTCGGGACTTGAGTCGTGTTCCATGTCGTCCTGTTTCAATCTGTGATATCTCGCATAGCGAAATGGGAACGAGACGGGAGGGTGGGGACTGTCTTAAATGAGTCGCGGGTGTCGTCCACAGGGCTGGGTGAATAATTACGTGTTTGCTTGAGGTAATGCGGGCTTTGCATTGTGCCGTGACCAAAGCTGCGAGGGGACGACAATGACGACGGGAAGACCGGCCAATCACATGCTCCGAATCTCCAGCTCGTTCCCATTCGGGAACGAGACGACGCCTAGGCCCCCTGGCGGCCAATTAGATCCTCAGGATGAACCCAGGTATCGCATGCCATCAACGTCGAGATGCCACTGATGCCGTTTTGTCGTCAGCTCGTACCTCGTGTCATTTGGGAGCTCATTAGCGTGGGAGTCTTGATCCTCCATTATTAGGTGGATATATAAGGTAACGTTGGCCATCATGTTGTCTCTCTACCGGCCTCTCCCTCTCCCTCTGCTCGACGCAAAGCAGGGTTCATTACCACCAGGTTCAGCGCAATATTCCCCTCGTTTCCTTTTGAGTTGGCTCATATCACATCACACAACACCATACTGTCAATCATGACGCGAGACGCCGAGAAGGCTGCCGGGGATGAACCGGATCCCAATCCTCTGGGACTTGACGAAGCGGAAATCAAGCTCCTCGACAGCCAGGTAGAAATCCTTCCGAGCAAGGCCGGATATATGGCCATCTACCGCTATGCCAATCGGTTCGATCTTCTTGTCATGGCGGCATGTGCTTTGGTGGCCATTGTGGCGGGCTCGACCATGCCCCTGATGACGGTATATTATCACACAATCCTCTTCTCTTAGCATTACCTCGAGTTGAGTTGACATTGTGCTAGGTCGTGTTCGGCTCCCTAACTGGAAAGTTTACCGATTTCACGACGAATCCTGCAGGAGCAGAAGTGTTTGTGAATCATGTCCACCGTCTGGTCCTGTATTTCGTCTACCTTGGTCCGACTTTCCTGCAAACCGCCTTTTCTCATTCGGCCGTTTGCTTTCTCGCTAACCTCTGCGTAGGAATTGCCTCGTTCCTTGCTATTAGCCTGCACGTCCTTGGCTTCACTTGGACTGCGCAGCGTATCTCAAAGCGCATGCGAGTTGCCTATCTAGAGGCCGTCTTGCGCCAGGATGTCGCCTTCTTCGACAACCTTGGCGCCGGCGAGATCGCCACACGCATCACGGCTAACATGAACGTCGTCCAAGATGGCATCTCCCAGAAGGTTGGCCTGACAATTTCGGGCGTGGGTTCTCTCTTCGCCGCCGAGATCATTGCCTTCATCACCTCTTGGCGGCTGGCCCTCGTCATGTTGTGTCTACCTGTGCTGATCACGGCATGGATGGGCGTTATTGGGGGCCGGATGAAGCTAGCCCAGACCGGCTCCATCAACGCGTACGCTTCGAGTTCTATCCTAGTCGACGAAGTCATATCGTCAATTCGCAGTGTCATCGCGTACGGTTCCCAGCACCGGTTCGCAAAAAGGTACGACGCGTCACTCGTCAAGCCAATGAAGCTGGACTTCGTCGCCAAGGCCCTCATGGGCACCCTCATCGGTGGCATGATGTGGTTCATGCTCGGCGCGTTTGCCCTCTCCTGCTGGGCTGGGTCACGCTTCATGGCAAACGGTGACGCGACCGTGTCCCAGGTCGTCACAGTGCTCCTTGCATCGGCGATTGCTGGGGTAGCCTTCGGCACGGTCGCGCCGCACTTGCAGGCTTTTGGTGCCGCTGGCGCTGCGGCCAACCAGATTTTTGCTGTCCTCGACCGAAAACCGACGACTCCGTTGGGTTGTGGGAAACGTCTGGATAAGGTGGATGGCCACGTCAGGTTCGACAAGGTCAAGCTTGTCTATCCATCCCGGCGACACCAGCTTGTGTTCGAGGAGTTCAGCTTGGATATACCGGCTGGGAAGACTACCGCCATCGTAGGGCCGTCGGGCTCGGGAAAGTCGAGTCTTTTCTCGTTGCTGGAACGATTCTACTCCCCACTTCGCGGACAGATATTGCTCGACGGACACAACATCCAAGACTTGAATCTTCAGTGGCTTCGATCTCAGGTCAAGGTCGTTTCTCAAGAGAGCTTCTTGTTCAACACCACCGTGTTCGAGAACATCGCTTATGGGCTGATCGAATCTGACCACGGATCGGTCTGTTAACTTGGACTTTTTTGTGCATCTGGGTTTCAATCTAACACACATACAGGCCGATGATACCACGAAAACCAAGCTCGTGGAAGAAGCAGCGAGGATCGCGAACGCACATGCCTTTATATCAGAGCTTCCGAATGGGTATCAAACCTCTGTTGGAGAGGGTGGCAGCCTCCTGAGCGGCGGCCAGCGGCAAAGGATCGCAATTGCTCGTGCAGTCGTGTCAAACCCAAAGATCCTCCTCCTAGACGAACCCACTGCATCGTTGGACACCAAATCAGAAAGCGCAATACAGGCGGGTCTAGAAGCCGCATCAGCTGGAAGGACCACCATCGTGATCGCACATCGTCTCTCCACCGTCAGGGATGCCGACAAGATTGTCGTCGTCGAGCACGGCAGGATTAAAGAGCAGGGCACCCACGATGACCTTCTCGCGAGGGGGGGCGCCTACGCATCCCTTGTCGCCGACCAGACGCTCCATTCCGGTGCTGGCGGAGACGTCGCTGAAAAGACACACGATCCAGATTCAGGAAGCGAGACAGGCGATGCCACTGCCCCAAAGGAGTTCAATACCAAGGAAACCGCCACGGAGGCGTCACAAAAGCCCACCCGCACATCCCGCTACGAGCTCTTCAAGTTCCTCTGGAAGCTCAACAAGCCAGAGCAGGCCTACCTAATAGCCGGCTTCATCGGCAGCATGTTCAGCGGCCTCGCCTACCCCATGACAGCAATCCTCTTCAGCAACCTCGTCCTCGCCCTGACCGACCCAACCCTGACCCTCGGCAACCACACCGTCCCCTTCTGGTCCGGCATGCAATTCCTCCTCGCCTGCACCATCTTCGCCACCAGCCTAGCCCAGCACATCCCCCTCGCCCACGCCTCCTCCCGCCTCGTCTCCCGCGCCCGCACCACCGCCTTCGCCGCCCTCCTCCGCCAGGACGCCGCCTTCTTCGCCGACCCGGCCAACGCCCCCGCCTCCCTCGCCGCCCTGCTCTCCCACCACGCAGACCGCCTCAACGGCCTGAGCGGCGCCGTCCTGGCCGCCGCCCTCGCCGCCGCCTCCGCCGTCGTCGCCGGCCTCGCCGTAGCCGTCGCGTCCGGCTGGCGCCTCGGCCTCGTCGCCGCCTCCACCATGCCCCTCGTCGTCGTCACGGGCTACGCCCGCATGCGCGTCCTGTCCGACCTCGAGCGCCGCAACCTGGGCGCCGGCGGCGGCGCCGCGGGCGTCGTCTCCGAGGCCGTGCGAGGGATCCGCGCCGTCGCGGCGCTGGGCATCGCCGACGCCGTGGTGGGCAGGTATGCCGGCCGGTTGCGCGACGAGACCCGCTCGGGGCTGGTGCCCGCCGCCGGGCTGGCTGCGCTGTATGGGTTTAGTCAGTCCGTGGGGCTGTTCTGCTCGGCGCTGGTGTTCTGGTATGGCGGGGTGAGGTTGATGCCCGGTGGGGAGTACACGGTGCGGGAGTTCCTGGTGTGCTTTGTCGCTACTACGTATAGCGCCCAGGCCGCCGGGAGCATCTTCTCGTTCGCGCCTGACTTGGCTGGTGCGCAGGAGGCGGCGAGTCGGCTGAAGGCGTTGGTTGAGACGGTTCCTGGGATTGATGCCGAGGCGGAGGTGGGTGAGGCGGCGGGGGGGATTAAGGGGAATGTGGGGTTGCGGGACGTGGACTTTGCGTATCCGTCGAGGGCGGATCGGGGCGGGCAGCTGGTGCTCAAGAAGGCGACACTCAAGGCCGACGTGGGCAGGTTTGTAGCCATCGTCGGCGCGAGCGGCAGCGGCAAGAGTACCGTCTTAGGGATGCTGGAGCGGTTCTACGATCCACTTTCCGGACAGGTCTTAGCCGATGGATTGGATATACGCCGCTATCGTCTCCAGCAGTACCGCAAGCAGATTGCGCTGGTCGAGCAGGATGCCGTCCTCTTCGGCGGGACCATCCGGGACAACATCATCAGTGACGAGGATGCGGAGCTGCCGGCCATCGAGCAGGCATGCCGGGAGGCAAATATATGGGAGTTTGTGGTATGGTTTGCCCATCCCAGAGAGCCATTTCTGAGAAGGGGTGCGGTTCGGCTGACTGAGCTACAAGCAATCTCTGCCCGACGGGCTCAACACACTGGTGGGATCTCGAGGCAGCCAGGTTTCCGGAGGCCAGAGGCAGCGACTGGCCATTGCCCGAGCCCTGCTGCGTAATCCAAATATTCTGTAAGCAGACAACCCCCGTCAGACCACACGTACAGCAACACTAACCGGAAGACACCAGCCTGCTCGACGAAGCGACCTCCTCGCTCGACTCCAAGTCAGAGGCCGTGGTGCAGCAAGCACTCAACGCGGCGTCCGTGGGGCGAACCACGATAGCCATCGCCCACCGGCTGAGCACCATCGCCGACGCGGACTGCATCTACGTCTTCGAGGATGGCGCGGTTGTCGAGGAGGGGAACCACCAGGAGTTGATGGCCATGAAGGGGAAGTACTGGGAATACGTGGGGATGCAAAGCCTTGCGAGATAAATGCTGTCTGCGAGTAGATCGGAACCTCTTCGGGGTGGAGGAAAAGGGGGAAATAGCTAATCGCGGACTCTTTGGACACTTGGGTGTAAGTATAAATGTGGATAGTTTCTAACTCTACTCTACCTGCTCGTAATGAGGCGTCAATGAGACGCAATTGGCAGTCCAAAACATGGTTCACAGTATAGCAGTACAAGCTTGCGAGGTTGGGGACGGTATATGGTTCCTTGCCTGGTGTTTCATTCGTGATTAATCACCTGGTCAAGCACATCTGAACACGAACCAGCGGGAACAAGCAAGGAGCCTCGAGTTACAACTCAGGTGTATAACCCTGTTCGAAAAATAGACAAGACTGAAGCCAGGAAGGCTAATTAAACAAGTGGAAGTACAATGTGGACAACCCCATTGGGTCTGGTTACGCTGCATAGGTCTGGCATCAATAGCACGACCCGCGCTGCAGACTCAACGATCCTTGCCTGTCGGCCAAATCATGCTAAACCGTGTCACACCACGCTATGTCTATAGGTCAAACCCTCCCCAATGCCTACTGATGCCTGCTGATTTGTGCTCTATAGCCTGCTCGCCACCCCACCGGGGCCGCCGTCGATTAGTGGCGGAGGAAGGCACTTGCTCCCTGACCATTTGCAGTTTGCCCCGAACAATCAATCTGTGACTTCGTCAATCACTTCGGAATGTGGCCCTCGACGGCGCTCAAGGCCCCGAGGTTGACCTCGCCCATGCTTAGCACGCCGCCACTCACAGCGCCGCCACCGCCGCTTCCGACGTTGGCCAGGAGGGCCACGCACTCGACGACGTCCTCGGGCTCGAGGAGGTGCCACCTCGCCAGGGTAACCTTCGTACTGGCACCCACGGTGACGGTGAAGCACGCCTCGGCATCGATGGCGGATGGGCTGTCCGACGGCGTCGAGAGCCCGTTGAGGGCGCGGAACATGTCCTCGTCCGTGAAATCGTCGCCCATACAGAGGGCGAATCCGGCCCCCTTAGTGGTGGTGCTATCTCCCCGGGTTGGAGAGCCGGCCGCCTGCTCCATGTCCGACAAATAGGTGGCCATGAGTCTCTTGACAATCTCGCCCTTGTTGATGAATGTGGGGCGGACCTCGAGGTTGGCCTTACCCGTCATGACATCGACGCCCCATTTCCGAGTGACATTCCGCTCCAGTTCTGTCTGGCATTCGCGCGACATGTGGAGACCCTGCTCGGGATCGGCAAGACGGTAATGCCAGGTCAAGGCGCATCGCTTGCGTTCGATAAACGAGCCTGTTTCGAGAACATATGTCAGGAGACTATAGCGAAGAAGGAAAGCATGCACATGCGTGGGGTTAAGGGGTAAAACTCACCAGGGACCTTGTCCGTGTACTTCTGGAACACATCCATCACCTCGGATTGCCAGTTCAGGTCGAGTTTCTCCACGAGGTTCTCCCACTCAGTGCTCCCGGGCTCGCGTAGGAAGCTGCCATGCTCGGCACTGAAACCCAGCTCTCTGATATGGCCAAGATGCTGGTTCAGGAACTCCTGGTCGCGTCCCGAGATGATCCAGACGGCGTTGCGATGGTCAGCCGCTAGGGTCTTAAGCGTGTGGATGACTCGCTCCGAGGGGATGGCCGCACTAGGCTCCCGCACGATCGGCGTCAAGGTACCGTCGTAGTCGAACATGAAGAGACGCTTCTCTGCAGCACGGTACTGCCGGAGCATGGCTGCACGATCGAGGAGCGGCGTCGCAACGATGTTGCTGCTATTTCCGAGGACCTGGATTAGACGGCGCACAAAGGCCGAGATCCAGACCTTGACGTTGCGCGTCGTGACGTGGGCATTCAGGTTCCGCTGCATGGCGTGGCGCGCCTCGTCCGACATCGTCAGGGCGTTATTGATCTGAGCCGCCACGCCGGACAGATCCCAGGGGTTGATATGGATTGCGTCCTTGAGGGAGCCGGCCGTCCCGCTGAATTCCGAGAGTATCAGGGGCCCCGCGGCCTCGCGCTGGCAAATGATGTACTCGAGCGAGGTCGTGTTCATGCCGTCTCGGACAGACGTTATAAGGCCGATATCGCCAGCCCGAAGGAGCGCGAAATACTCGGTCTGGTTGAGGTACTGCGGATAGTGCTGCACGGGCGAGAAGCCGAGAGAGCCATACATGCCGTTGATCTTCATGACGAGCTCATTGACGCGGCTGGCAATCTTGTTGTCCGGATCTTCCTGCTCTGCCTCTATGCTCGTGGGCGAGGTGACCTGGATCAGGACCACCTTCTCGCGCCATTCGGGGTACCTCTCCAAGAAGCGCTCAAATGCCTCGAGCTTCTGGGCAACACCTCGAACACTATCCAACCGGTCGCGGCCCACGATGACCTTGAGGCCGCTGTACAGCTTCTTGAGTGCCTCGGCCTTCTCGTTGACCTCGTCGCTGTATGCCAGTTTCTCGACCTTTGTGGCGTCGATGCCGATGGGAAAGACACCGACCTGGACCCGAGTGCCGTACGAGTCCACGCCCGTCGCGTCTGACGGGAAGCCCAGGACTCGCGTGCAGCAGCTGGAGAAGTGGCGAGAGTAGCTGTAGCTCTGGAACCCCACTAGCGTCGATCCCAACACGCCCTCGAGGATCTCCTTACGGCGCGACAGGCAGCGCAGGAATTCGCTGCTGGGGAAAGGCGAGTGTAGGAAGAAGGCTATGTACATGTGGGGCGCCCGCTGGCGGAGCATGCTGGGGAGCAGCATCAGGTAGTAGTCGTGGACAATGACGATGTCGCCTGGTTTGTAGACTTCGAGGATCTTATTGGCAAACTTTTGGTTCATCCGGTAGTAGTCGGCCCACTGTGTTCGTTCCTTGCGGCCGTCCGTCGGCTCGTGTTGCTTGTAGTGGAGGAGCGTATAGAGCTCGTGCTCGGCATACCGCCTCCATCTCGTCTGGTCCCTGAGGGTCACTCCGGGTGGGCCCTCCTCGTCGTCCGCCAGCCAGACGGGAACCATCCTGATTCTCTTATCATTTGCCAGTTGGTGCTCCAGCCGCTGCTGGTCCTCTCGGGGAATCCACAATCCGTCGACATGGGGGGTGGAGGGGGCCGGGCGCACGCCATCGATTGGGACTGGTGCGGAGAGCACATTGAGGGAGGAGAGCCCGAGAGTTGTGGAAGGAGGCGTCTTCGGCGGTGACGGGAGATCCGGTACCTCCTCGATCTCGCCGGTCCAAGCAACAACCGTGTGGTTCCAGGGGGTATCGTCGGAGGAAAGGTAGGAGAAAGAGTCGAAGAGGGCGGATTGACCGCGGCGAGGCTTCAGTTCCTGTGGGGAGAATATATGTGTCAGTCAACCCGGCCACTAAGCATGTTGCTGCCCTGATCCAAATCCCGGTGGGGGGCCTAGAGCTACTCACCCAATCGGCTCCCTTGTGATACTTGAGCGAGTGAGGAATGTTGAAAGTAGCAGAAATAATATTCCCACTCAATGCAAGGCTCTGGTTGGCGGCCATAATCTCTGAGAGGGACTCGGTATCACCTGCAGCTCCCAGGCTCGTGCGCTGCAGGATATCATCATCCGACTCGACACCAGCAGGGAGCTGTGGAGCCTGGCTCGGACTCTGAGGAGCTGGGGCACTTGAACCAGCCAAAGAAGGAATGCCGTGCTGAGCTTGCAGAGGATCACTTGCGCTGCTCATGTCCTTGCGCCCCTTCTTAGCTGCCTCACCCGGGTCGTAAGGCTGGGGGCCGATGTCAGGAGTGACAGGAACATTTGTGACCGACTCCCGGAGCGGAGGAGGGAGAGAGGACTCTGATTGATGTTGAATTGACGGCCGGTCATCCAGACCTTGCTGCTGCGGCTGCTCTTGAGGACGGTCTCCTGTCGCTGCTGTTTTCTTCTCCATAATGGCTGACGTCGGATTGCTAAGAATGGCGGGGGAGGGGCTGTCAGCCGCAGGGATTCTGCAAGACGAGCACTCGGAACAAATGCGAAGGATCGGGGATTGGGAGAAGAGCTTATGAGATTCCAGAGGAATGCAGACAAACGAAATCAAAGAATAGGTAGGTACCACAGGGCGGAAGTGCGATGGGACGAGGACGAAAGTATGAAGAGAAGGGAGGAGCAAGTGACGGTCAGCGAGTTGCCCAGGACGAAGCGTGGCAGCCACTTGGCGGCAGGGTTCTAGGCCTGTTGAAGGTGGGGCAATCTCGAAATAGTTGGGCGCAAACAATACCTGGCAATTAGTACCTGTGAGCCGCTTGTTGCTGGCCGCAATCCCGTAATCCCGCAATCTCGCGAGAGAAAGGTGCTGGTGGCGAGTGATGTGTTCTTTGAGGTTGTGTCGAATTTACAGTCTCTCCACAGCTGTGTCACTGTGAGAAAAGCCAGGTGTCGGTTGTATCACGATCAAAACCAGGGCTTTGCACGAAAACATCTTGTTGCTGGTTGGTGCGTTCAGATCTGATCTCGAGGCGTCTGCCATGTGACACAGGGCAGGAACACTGGGAGCTTTGACATCTCCCTGACGTAATGGCTGTTGTGTTTTTTTTTTTACTTTCTAATTGTTCCTTGGCTAGACCAACCCCCCCTCCCCCCCCCAATTGCCCCACCCTTGGATGGATCAGGGGAATGGAATGGAAGAGGAGCAGAGTTGGGCCAGATCTTGCGCCAGACAAGATGCAGCGTCATATCAGGCTGAATCAAGGTTCCCTTAACACAACGGCGGGGGGCTGCCGAAGAATGCAAGATGCAAGAATAGAGCCGAGCCGCGACACTCAATGCCCGATCCCCCGAGAGTTGAGCCATTTTCGATTTCCTGCCCTACTGTTCCTTCCTCTGCTTGTCGCCTCTCGCCGATGACCGCGCCGGACCAAATCGTAACTCGACCCGCAACTGCGACCGTATTTCTCCGAAGTGCGGTGCTGCATCATGCACGCAATTGCATGCAAGTCGAGGGGGCACACATGGTCTGGAATTGAGGCGCTTCCACGGGCTCGGCGTTCGCCCTCACGTTGCCAACAAGGGCTCTTCGATTGGTTCTGAGCTACTGATCGATAATTAACCAGTCATTCCATCTCGACGAGGCGAGGATCGCTCTTCCTCGCCTGATATCCAGTTCATATGTAGGCCATTTAACATGCATGATATTTGCTTTCCGATTGACTCGGGGTTTTTCTTATTTCTTCCCCAACTGATCTGATCCTTTCCACGGGGCGTCGACCTCGCCGAACTACAACTTCTCACCACCATCTACATCATCGACTTCCTTTATCTCCTCCCCGTTATCGTCCACTAACGCGCTCTGGCCATCCAAGCCCCTGAATTTCTTCAAGCCATCGCCTTTCAAGTCAACCACGCGCTGGGAATAGAAGATGTGGCATTGCGCCTTGAACGCCTCCCTGCCCTCCTCGGTGTCGATGCCTTCGATCAGCGTGGGGAACAGCAGAATCATGTTCCGCCCTTCGTCCATGATCGGGGTCCGGCAGTAGGAACACTGTACCTTGCAGGGCAGGTGGTGTGTCCTTGACATCGAACTCGAGTCGTACCACCCCAGATCGTCATGCCCGTTGGTGAAGTTTATGTCCTCCTTGTGGAAGATGGCAGCCCATTGGAAAGGGGCCTGTACAACGTATGGGTGTCAGTCAGCCTTGCCCAGTCCAGTGATCCAGTGGCAGGAAACCAACCCCGTGGAGCCGCTGGCAGGTCCTGCAATGGCAGTACTTGCTCGCCAGCGGCCTGTCTCTGCTCAGTTGATACTGGATCCTCCCACAATGGCACTGCCCCTTCCACCTGGCCTCGAACCCGTCGCCGTTATCGTGGACCTGGTAGGGAGCCCTGTACTTCCATTGCTCGCCTTCCCCCTGCGCTGTTGAGCTCACTTGATCCCCCTGGGCCGCCATCGGTTCTGCGTGTAGTTGGGTGAGGTCATGTGAATAAAGGGTATGTGCATGCGTGGCATTAGTATGGATTGTATATCGAGCGTGTTGGAGACTACGACGGAGAAAAAAGCGGGGAAGAACCCGCCATGCGCGTCACGAAGCCAGAAGAGCCCCACGGACGAACTCTCATTTATGATTGACGTCACCGCGAGCCTTGCTAGATCAAGTCGCCAACATGCATGTTTCGGCAAGTCTCCAGGCGAGGTAGGAATCGGGGCCGATGCAGGCAAACATTGTTATTGCCTCTCTATCTACCGACACTATTTTTGAGTACCTTATGACGCCGTTGAATCTGCAACTCGAGAAAATAACGTCGCCCGTCTGCTTCATCACACCGTTTCCCCGTTGGGCAGACTGGTCTCCTTGTCCGGCACCTAGGCCCGAACGGAGCAAGATTGGGACATCGACCGAGAGACAACGACGGCGGTGAGGACGAGAGGAAGACAAATGTAGACCACCAAAATAAGAAAATGTGACCCAATATTATCGTAATAGTAATGCTTGTTCAGCAATAAACGGAGGATAATTCGCCGCCCATGCTGGCGGCACCTCTGCAAACCACGAGGCAAGTCAGGAGGTTTCATATGCCCAAGAACCCTCCGTGCTGCATAAGCCGCAGCTGGAACTCCCGAAGGTCCGCCCAGCTGCGCAGCTCATCCTCCTCGTCCTGCGGCGTCATGGCGCCCCCTCCCCCGGACATGGCCCCGCCGAACTGCCCGCCGTGCCTGCCCGTCCCGGGCCCCGTCTTCTCGAGCCGCATGAGGATGCCGACGAAGCCGTGCAGGTACTCGTCCGCCTTGACGGCGACGGGGCCCTTGCGCTCGGGCGCGTCGTTGAGGAGCGTCGACGCCACCTGCCGGATCTTGGTGATGACCGATGCCCCGTTGGGCTCCAGGTTCCGCTGCGGGATCGACGTGAGCACCTCGACCAGGTTGTGCACGATGTGCTCCCGCTCTGACGTCATGGCCCCGTCCACGGGGTCCGATTGCTCCGCCGCCGCGTGCACAGCCGCCGCCGCCGCCGCGACTGCGTCCTTGTTGCCCTGGTGATCGTCCGCAGAGCCAAAACCGCCGTTGACGCCGCCGCCGCCCGCGTAGACCGCCTGGTTGCGCGAGTGCTCCCGGTGGACGTCGCGGAGGTTGAGGTAGCGCTCGACGTAGTACGAGCGTGTGGCCAGCTGGGACGCGTAGATGTTGGCCTTCTGGATCTCGTACTGTAAGAGTCTGCGGCGCATGGGGTGCGCCACGATGACGTGCCTGATGTCGTTGGGAGGCTGCGCCGCCGGGAAGGCTGGCGGCTGGTATTGGTAGCCGGGGGCGTCGTCGAACATGTCGGACGAAGGAGCGGGAAACGCGTTGGGGGTACCCGTGCTGGATGAGGAAGGACCACCGCCTTGCGGTGTGGAAGTCTCCAGGGTCAGCTCCCGAGGCAGGTCATCCATGACTTGCTTGGCGGCCTGCAGGCAGTCGACGAGCATGTTCTTCTGGTCTGGCCAGGGGAGAGATGTAATGCCGTACGACAGCTCAACACTAACCAAGCCATTCATCGTCATGTAGATCTTGATGGCCTGGTTGAACCCGGTCAGAAGCGAGATCGTCCCCTCTGGCTGGCCGAGAATTTGATGCTGCAGGATATACTGGTCATCCACCTCTGCGGGAAACTCGGGGTAGGGGTCGCTCGGCGTTGGTGGGGGGAGAGCTATCTCTGTGTGTGTTCCAAGCTGGGAAACAGAACTACAGGTTGACCACGGATCAGCATGCCATGTGCTTCTCGGGTAACACAACACCAGGGTGGGGGATGTCTTACCGAATACCCAGAAACATAACCCAAAAGATACGTTTCCCAATCTGGTCTTTGACATGGTCAAACCCCGGGCCACGATAAGTGACATGAAACATGGAAGAGCCCACGTCAGGGGGTCGGTGATAGCCCAGCTCCCGAATGAAGTTCATGGTCTCGGCCATGAATCTGCGACAAATCTTGTAATGCATGGTGTAGGCAGCAGCCACTCCCAGGAAATAACTCGTAGCAGCATCGTAGACTGTGACCTCGTCCTTGCTTGTGAACAGAGGACCCCGCGCTTCGAGAGCCACGAGACGGCACCTCTCTATCATGGTGATTGCACGGGGGAAAAGGTTGCCGCTGTGCTGTTTCTTGAGGTGGAGCCTCGCCGTCCGAGGGAACGAGGCCACCAGGAAGCCGATCATGCTCGCGAGCAGGGCCAGGAACTCGCAGCTAGTGCGGTCTTCTCGGTTCCGGAACGACTCTCGGAAGGTGGGCTCGTGTGGGAACGGGGTAAGCGGGTGGATGTAGGTGAAGAAGTCGTCCACCAGGAGCTCTAGAACCGGCCACGGGGCGATCAGCTCGGCATCCAGCGCGCTCCCGATCACGGCAGACCCGGGATTCGCAGCGATGGAGATCAGGGTGCTTGCAGCAGTGTGGGGTGACGGGCCCAGGTTCGGTTCCAGTCTTGGTCGCTTGGCTGCCTTCGCGGCTTCGGCGTGCTTATTCGGTGGGCCACGCCGTTTCATTTCTCGATTGAAGGTGCACTCGACTTTCAGGTCGAGGCACTGGCGGCAGGGAGGACCGGACTCGTCACACTACGGGGGGGGGGGGGGGGGGGGGGGGGGGGGGGGGGGCCCGGTAGCTCGCAACTCCCCCCACACCCGGCCGGGGGGCTTGGGTGTCTGGGCTCCATAAAGGGGAGGA
>NW_026848175.1:189724-220089 GCF_030411735.1 Phialemonium atrogriseum | reverse complement strand
CCCCGCCCCCCCCGCCCGCCCGCCCCCCCCCCCCCCCCCCCCCCCCCCCCCCCCCCCCCCCCCTTTGGTCAGTTAGGTATCCATATATGCGCATAAATCCCCACACATACCCTGCGGAGAGAGAGAAGGAGGGGCAACTGACCTTGACTTTGCGCTGGCTGCACATATCGCAGGCCCGTCGAAGCCTGGTTCCCTTGTGATGTTGCTGGGCTGGCGAGAGCGAAGTCCCCGGTGAGTAGTGGGAATCATTATGAGGATGCAGCGGCGGCGGATACTGATGCGTCACCGGACTCTGTCCGGGCGCGGCGCCGGCAACGGCAGGCGCAGCTTGGAGAGCTCGCAAGCCTTGGTGGATTGTTGTTGCTGCTGCCGCCACTGCTGCTGCTTCGGCAGCAGTAGCGGACTGGGCCACTGACGATGACAAGCCGCCATTGTCAAACTGGTGATGCGGCGGGTGTTGATGCGGAGAGAGGGTTGCATGTTGATGGGTCTGTGGTGTTGTCGATGCAGCCTCGGCAGCCCCGGCAGACGCCGGCGACGCCACAGGATAGCTCGGCGACATGCCCCTACCCCCAACCAGAAATCCAGAAAACGGCGTTGTTTCTGACGGCAAGACTCCGGGAATACCTCGCTGGCAGGCGACTTATCGGAGGAGTTTCGGTTGAATCGCGGGAGATTGTTGAAGTTTTGCGAAGCAACAAGGCGGAGTGGGGGGCACCGCTCTAATGCAGGGTCACGTGATTCACGTTTTCTACCTGATTCTCATTACTCAGTGGATCGCGCTCATGTCGAACGTCTTCATTGATATGAGAGCGACTGGCGTATTTGGGCGGTGGTGCTTGCAGTTCTCGCGCGATTTGTGCTTGTACAGTTACCTATATTGAAATTGGAAAACAACAACAGACTACCTATAGAATGTCTGGCTCACTTTGAGCTTCGAAGCGAAATGTCCCCAGGTCATATGCAAAGTCAGGTGACTGGAATGCCTCAGTAACCTACCTACCTACCGAGTGACGCCCCAACGACACCTCATCTCATCCAAATATCAACTTTGGTACCAGAGACGATAGCATGGCATTCCTCTGCCTGTGGCCATGGTGGGTATGTTGGGGTTTTCCTCAACAATGCAGCTCTTAGGAAAGGCAGAAACAATCAGATTCACCAACTAGTTGATGAGGAATGATTCTTCCTTGTTAATTCGAGCTTGCTTCCCAACAAAGTATTCCGATGAATCGTGTAAATGGGGTTTGGGTTTGGATATATTCCATGGTTTGTACTCAAAGGCCTGCAGTTAAGAGCCAATAACACTCTTGTCATAGTTCTTTGTTATTAGTTGCTGGAGGAGGAAATAGCACTGTCACACAATGAAACCTAAAAATCGGGAACATTGTTGTTTAGGATATGACGGTTTCTGCGTGAAGATCGTGCTTGCACTAACTCTGGTTCGAAAATGTAGTAGTGATTTCTCAAGAAACTTGGAGAACGGCCAGAAGACTGACCTTCTTCCCTCACATTCACTGAGGTGTGGTTCAAGATTTTGCGGGATTGTCTGGGAGATACTGTGTACTTCACCAGGCAGGCAATTATCTACCTCACCTCTTGCCTTAAAAGTACGGGTACCTACTGTTCTTGTTGCCAACTAATGTCACTATCAAGCAACAAAATTTTCCCATCCTTCCACTATCCATTGTTTTCTCCCAGTTTTTCCTTCCTCCTCCATCGCCGCACCTGCAAACATCTCTCTGGCCTTTTAGGTCTATCTTGCAACATTTCTCGCTTCCGAATCCTCAATCTAGATTTCGAATGGAGACGAAAGTGTACGAAGATATTTCAGAAGATTATTTTCGGGTTTGCCATTTTGATCCAGCACCGAGCAAAGTAAGTGTCTTTTCTATCTTTTCCCTGAAAACTCAAGCGATCTTCAAGTCCATGTCCATCGGCTTGACTCAATGCGGAAAGAAATGAGCCAAAGCTAACCATGGTCTAACAGACGATGTCTTCCCCGGGCTCTTCCCGCCTGGAGAGGCTGCCACTGACGCTCCTGCAGGACATCATCGGCAGGTTCGTCGCTCAGGTGATGACAGAATATGAAGAGCACTGGGCCTCTAGTCGGCCAGGCGAGACCAACCAGGACAAGCACCGTGACCTTCGTCATCTGATGCTGACATCGAAGACGGTCTCGGCGGTAGCCAAGCAGGTTCTGTACCGCGTTATATACATCGACACGCATGTCATGCTTTTGAAATTGCTCTCCACACTTCTCGATCAGCCCGAGAACGGTGAGCTGGTGAGAGTCCTCGAGTGTACCGTGGAGCAAGATGAGGCAGCATTGCCGAGATCCGAGAGACTTCATTACCAGTCTCACCAGTACGGAATTGATTTGGTCGAGCATTTGGTGGATCATTCCATTGTTCAGGAGATTCGAGACAAATGGGAGGAGGGGCTGTTTTGCGGTCTGAAGGAGATATTCGCTACCATTTTCCTCTCAGCCCCGAAAGTGCAGCACCTGTCGCTCATGATCCCACCTCTAGAGGAAGGGGAATGGGACCGCTATAGCAACAACAGCTTCGCAGAACTCCTGACCCTGTCCGACGACAGAGTCCCAGCGACCATCGGCACATGTTTGCAGACCCTTAGCCTGTGGCACCCACTCGGCGAATGCTTCCACCCTAGGTTGCGATGCCTCCACCCCAGCGACCTGTTCCCGTACATGCCTTTACTCAGACTTCCAAGCCTCAAGACGCTGGAACTAGCGGGTATTAATTTCCCTATCGGGATAGCTATGGGCCGGCGGGGCAAGACGATTCTCAGCAATCTTTCCCCATCTCAATCTCAGACGATGCGTGCCGGCCAACCTGGAATATATCCGCGACCTGCTTAAGGATTGTCCGAAATTGCGCACGCTAAACCTGTGCCACAACCCCATTTCAGAGACGGCTAGAGTTTCCAACGACCCGGGTCCTCTATCGTTTACTCCCAACGGGGTGATGTACCGCACCGGGACCACTTTGACTCTGGCGGCTCCACCCCCCGAGGCAGAAAATTGGAACAAGATCCTTTCCGATGTTGGAAAGACACTCGAGAGCCTCTGCTTCAAAGAGGAAGTCGAACACCCGAGGCACTTCAGTCTGGAGCAGAGCTTCCACTACATGTTTGGCGAGCACCGGAAACTCTCATGCATTTCGGATTTTCCGAAGCTCACGACCCTGTCCATCGACCTCGTGCACCTGCTCGATGTGATCCTGCCCTTCGGGATGCCCACCCCCAACGACCATGATGCCCGCAAAGTCCGTCTTACGCAGTGGTTCAGCAGCCTCGAACTGCCCCCGAACCTGAGCACGATCAATCTCTACTCTGCATTCCATACCGACACGATCGCCGTCCTGGCCGTGCGATACATGCTGTCCGACGAGCCCGAACGATTCCCGCAGCTGCAGATGGTCGTCCTTCAGATATTCAACGGCCTTGGGATCGACCGGGCTACCCTGCGAGATAAGGCCTGACTCCCCAGCACGTGGCTGAGTGTAGGGTTGCCGGGGGTGTAATCCCCATCCCGCCTCGCGGTCCTTCTTCCACCCCCGAAGGGGTCACCGGCCCAAGCGGAGACGAAATGTGGCGTGGTGTTGAGTTGACCGACGACGACATGCGGAATGACCTTCAGCGCTGGCGGGAGGATTCTGGAGACGAGTCGGAGTGAGGTGGGCAACGAGGACCCGGGCAACTTGATATACCGGGGGTATCTTTTTGAAAGGGGCGATACTGGCAACCATAATGACCCTGAAGTGGGACTGCTTCAGGCTGGTTGGTAGAGGTGCGATCTGGGCCTCACTTTCGGTGGGAGAATCCGCCCTCAAAGTTTGATACCTACATAGGAAAAATGGAGCATCATCCTCTGTATTATTGCCGCCCAGTGACAGCTCAGTGTATATCGTAGAAGAAGATGCACACTCGCATCGCTAACAACCAATTCCCACTCACAGATCCGCCCTCGCCGGCTCGCCAGCCCACACCCGCCGAATCAGCTCACGGATAGGCTCCCTCTCAACCTCCCTCGGATTCCAGTACGGGTTGCTAACAGCAATATCCGCCGCCCTGTCGACATCCTCCTCCCGCATCCCAAAGTCCTTCAGCGCCCTCTTGACCCCGAGGCTCTCGAGCAGTACATTCAGCCCCTTGACAGCATCGCCCTCGCTCCCCGGCAGCGCGCCCGCGAGCCTGGCCATGGCCTCCGGGATCCGCGGTGCGTTGTACGCGACGGCGTGCGGCAGCACCGCCGTGTGCGTCTCGGCGTGCGGCAGCCCGAAGCTGCCGCCCAGAACGTGGCACAGCTTGTGGTGCAGCGACATGCCCACGCTGCCAAGACAGGTGCCGCACAGCCACGCCCCGTACAGAGCCGACGACCGCGCTGACCGCGACGAGGGGTCGCGCACTAGCTCCGGGAGGGAGGTGGCGAGCGCGCGGGTGCCCTCCTCGGCGAGGAGGTTGATGATTGGGTTGGTGTTGCGGGCGTAGAGCGCCTCGACTGTTTTGGTGGGCGTGCAGTGTCAGTCAGCAAGAACAAGAAGAGAGTTTGTGAGAAGGGGGAAAACCCACCGGCATGCGCGATGGCGTTCACGCCGCTAACGGCGCTCATTCCCACGGGCAGGGTCATGGTGAGGTCGACGTCGTATATGACGGTCCCGGGCAGGATCTTGGGGTCGGACCTCGTCGTCTTTGCACCGTCGGCCGTCTCGCCCAGGATCGGGGTCATCTCGCTTCCGGCGTAGGTGGTGGGGATGCAGATGTGCGGCATGCCCGTGCGGATGCTGATGGCCTTGCCCAGGCCGATGGTGCTCCCGCCGCCGATGGAGACGACGCAGTCGGCCGAGCGAGACTTGGCGTACTCAACCGCCCGGTCGGTGACGTGGGTTGGCGTGTGCATCGTCGCCTCAGAGAAGAGGCCCGCCACCTTGCCCTGCAGCACGTCATTCTTGAGCCCTTCTGCCTGGCCGACCTGCTCCGGTGTCGAGAGTAGGAGTGGGGCCGACAGATTGAGGCGTTCCAGCTCGGCGGGCAGTTTCTGGAGCGTGCCGTGGCCAAAGATCACCCGGCCCGGGTTTGCGTTATACTCGAATTGGTCCATCTTGATTGATCTGAAACTTCCAAGGTTGTGGATTTTTTTAAGAATGGTCAAACAGTGGTCGAGATTTCAAATGTGAGGGTCATGCCATGTTAATTAAGTAGGCAGGTACCTGCATTTCGGCATCTGGGGGCTACCCCCCCGCTCTTGGTTGACACCGGGCCCGCTCGATCGGTACTTGGCATCGAATTACGGCGCTTTAACCAACCTATTCGTCAGCACTAACAAACCCACTGCGGCGATACCTTGAGCCGCTAGCACGCCGAACTTCTTATCGCCGATGCGATTATTCCCGATGTCTGCTGAACCATGGGTTAAAAAAACATGCCGTTTGCGGCGGTACGTACCACAGGGTCTGCACCTAGCAAAGAATCTGAAAGGTCAACACAACTGCGTGACGCGGCGGCAGGACTTAAACAGCGCACAATACACGCACTGGCATTGCGATTTGAGGTTGGCCCCACCAGCACTCTAGTTGACAGTACCAAATGAGGTTGGGAGACCGTACTTAGGTAGACAGAAGAAGGAAACTACGGTTGTGGTTTCCGTGTAAGTGATCAGTGGCCTCAACTGACCCGATTAGGCAGGGGATATACGAGGTTCAAAAAAATGGATATCTTTGACCCAGCATCGCCAAGTGGAGATGATGAAGTTACTTATGAAGCAAGGAAGAAGTCGAGCTTGATGCACTGGCTAGGGTCGAGGCGCAGGGCAAGAAAGGATGGACACCATCACATTACGCTGCCGATGCGGAAATCCATCACACTGCTTCTGCTGGTCGAGGTCGGAGGCCCAGCCATCACCGGCAGAGTGGCACATGACGGACAGACGATGCTTCGTCTTTCTTGCTCGACAGCCACGCTGAAATCACGCTCTAGAATCAGATGCCGAATCAAACACGGGCAACATAGGGCAGCTCCGGAACCCGTCCTCGCTGTCTAGAGGTAGGACTCCTCCACTCTCGCGGACGATGCGCTAGGCCAATGGTCCTGGTCGAGAGGCTGCACCAGCGCTACCTCTGGGCCGAACAGCTCTGCATCATCCATGACGACGACCGGCACAAGATCCCCCAGATCGACAACATGGCCGCCATCTTCGCCCGCGCCTCCCTGACCATCGTCACCTTCCACGACCGCGCCGCCGATACCAAGCTGCGGGGCCTGTTGAGAATCTTGGACGCGAGGTCACCTCGTCACAGAGTGGTAAGGAACGCCCGGGAAAGACAGAAGTTGGAGTCTATCCTGTTATCGTTGGGCTAGGGCAGCCACCCAGGCAAAGCCTGAGTCGAGCTGCACCTGGCCGAGAGATACGGGCGAAATATCAAGGGAAAACCGTCCCAGACGACCTCGGGCCGATCGATATTGAGGAGGGCAGCTAGTGAAGGTGCCTCAGGCAAAGCGGATTCGTGCCACGGGTAGAAGAGGAGGGGCATCACATGCCGCCACCAACGGAATCCGAAGGGCTTCGCCTTCTCCCCCAAGGAGAGCCTCTAGGCGAGTTTGGTGTCATTGAACAAGGAGAGCATGTGTCAAAGCGCTCAACAGACGGCCCCCGGGCCGCAAAGCTCTCCACATCCCCAAGCGGGCCAGGCCAGAGATAACAAGCGCGCAGCTTCGTCCTAGTTATAGGCGCCACCACCGCCTCGAAAAAAATTGCAAAGTGGAGGAAAAGGAGAGGGAGCCAAACGAAAGCTGAGAAAATGCGAGGGCACGAAAAAAAAAATTGCCCCCCCGTGGAGTCGAACCACGTACCTCCCTGGGTGTGGGTTCTAGGAGATAAGAATAATACCACAGGGCGCTCTACCGTTGAGCTAGGCGGGCTTCTTAATACCCTCTAACCTACTCGAGCATATAAGGCCTTACTGCAGCGAGAGAGGGGGGTAAAAAAAAGGGGTTGGCGAAAATGTCCCTCCATAAAGTCCTTCCAGAGAAAAGGTCCAGTCTGCCATATCCTTCAGCAAACTCGAACAAGTAAAAAAAAAAAAAACCTTTGCCTAAAAGAGCGCAGAGTAAAAGAAAGGGGTACAAAAATGGAGAACGGGGAGGGAAAAAAAGCCCCCCCGTGGAGTCGAACCACGTACCTCCCTGGGGGTTCTAGGAGATAAGAATAATACCACAGGGCGCTCTACCGTTGAGCTAGGGGGGCTGTTACTACCCTCCAACGCACTGAGATCTATAAGGCGTTGACAGGGCCTAAGAAAAGGTTAAACTGGAAGCAGTCGGGAAAATTGCCTCTCTGGAAAGGCACGCAGTATGCCTTTGCCACCGAAGGTTTTGCAAAAGAAAGGCGATGCCCAAGAAAACCCTCACTAAGTCTTGAAATATGGGCGAGGTCTTGCCGGTGGACAGGAAAGCAAAAGTAAGTGATGAAAAAAAAAGGGGGTGGAAAAAAAAAGCCCCCCCGTGGAGTCGAACCACGTACCTCCCTGGGAGTTCTAGGAGATAAGAATGATACCACAGGGCGCTCTACCGTTGAGCTAGGCAGGCTTGAGTACTAACCCCCAGGGTACTCGAACATACATAGGGGGGAGGGGGCGGGTGCCCCTCCCTAAAACCGTACCACGTGCCACCCAGGAGAAGCACCTGCAGTATAGAGGACTCTAGTACCTAAGACCCTTCAACATTCTTGAGGAAAAATGCAAGGCCTTGCCCTGTAGACGGGAGAGGAAAAGGAGAGGGAATAAAAAAGAAGACGGCAAAAAAAGAAGAAAAAAAGAAATGCCCCCCCGTGGAGTCGAACCACGCACCTCCCTGAGTTTGAGTTCTAGGGATAAGAATAATACTCTGGGGCGCTCTGCCGCTGAGCTAGGCGGGCTTGTTACTGACCCTCTATCCTACTTGGACATATAGGGTGCCTTCTGGACAGCGGACAAGCAAGGTTTGACGCCCAGAAAGTTAATTTTGCCACCCCGCACTCGTCTTCGGAACGAGCGCCGTGGGAGGCGGGATTCTCGCCGGAATGGGGACGTCGACAGACACAGGTTTGACGGGCAGGGCCATGTCATGGCCAAGCTCGCCGATCGAGTTCGGGCGAGGTCGGTCGGTGCAGCGAGCAATGAAACTATGCGTAGTCGCAACCATGACAACTGAAGTTCTGGCTGGTGCATAGATGACCCCATCCCTGTCTGTGCGAGGCAAGATGGCCTCGCCAGCCTGGGTGGAGGGTGCCGAGGTTGTCAGTCGAGGAATGAAGGACCGACACCAATGTGCTGAAGCAGAAGGGGGCCACGACGGTGCTCTTGTGGCAGCCGCAGGTTTGGGAACGGGCAGATGAAGACTTTGAGAGGGTGAACAAAAGATTGAAAGGGTCCAGAGAGTTGGCCACCGTTTTTGCGATTGGAGACAGGTCCTTGACCTTCAAGCGGACATTCTCCAGGAGGCGTGATGCGACCAGCATCAGAGAACATGGCTGTCGCCAGGCCCAGTGGGCTTCAAGTCGAATCCAAGAGCAAGAAGGCCGTCGACTTCGACAGCAGCTCTTTAAGGGGATAAGAAGTGTGACCAGAAGGCAGAGAATGGGGTGAAGGAAGGGGCAGCCAGACCAGACGACAGGCAGTCGCAAGCTGAGACCGATCTGCTTGTATTGTCCATCGTGCATTGCATATCCCCCTTGAATACGGAGCTCCGGTAGCCTGTCAACATCGTCACCGTTAGCATATGTCTCTTCGATGTGGGGGATGGTTGTTGGGGTGGCTTTTATCTTCGTTGATGACAGCTGGAGGGCAATACCAGTCGAACGTAGTCGAAAAGCTAGATACAAGGTTTAGGAGGAGAACCCACTTCGCGCTGTCACGAGACTTCGCATCATAGGAAACTACTTGGTCTGTGTGTCAGTCTGTGGCGGTCTGTGCGTGTCTCTGGGAATTTTCCATTCCTCGATCTTGAACACTTGGAGAAGCAACGCCTCCTACCTTACACAGGAGGGAAAATTCAGGCGTCATGTCCACGACGCTACTCCCTTTACTGTATCAGACCAGGACTCTCCAGCGCCTTCCACGAGCCATTTTCCGGCCTCTCACCCTCCGAAGCCTGTCCCATACTGCTCCGCCGCGATCCCGTAAGCCAGCTCGACAGAACCGGACGGGACCCGATGCCATCCCGTTCGAGCTGCCCGCCGATGTAGAACTCACGGAGGAAGAGTCGGGGGAGCCTCCAGAGCCCGAGGATGGGCGGTCGACGATCACGCCAACCGAGCGCGACGCCTTCGATCGCATCTTCCAAGAGATCGCATCCCGGGGAAACGGCAGACAATCCGACCCGGCCTTCGACTCAAGTACGAGGCGTCGCCATAGAGGCGCTCATCCCGCAAATATCATAATCCAGGAAGCGGCGAGGGACCATGCGGGCTCGCTGGACCAGAACTTCACGGCGACCGACCGCGCTGAAGCCCTGCTCCGATTCCCACCCAGCCTTCGAAGAGCAGCAAAATTAGCTCTGGGGTTCAATGAACCACTCGGACAGCATGGACATGGAGGTGTAGGAGCTGGTTTGGAAGGGGGAGGCGAAAAGGTGACCGAGCGAAGAGAAGGCGATGGCATCACCCTGGAGTCACAGTTCAGTCACGACAACGAGCTGCGGCGCCAAGAACAGAGTCGCGTAGAACAGAAGATGAGCGAGGCGAAGACAGACTTTGAGCTATGGGACATACTGGAAGCGGAAGTTTTCTCCATGGTGGACAAGCTCGGAATCGGCGAGGGCCAGCAACCGTCGAAAGGGAAGTCCAAGAAACATCGCCGCAAGAAGAACGTTGGTTCCGAAGACAGCTGCGAGCTCAGCATGGATGTACACGGGCCTCTATACCCGTCTCTTCTGCACCACGCCCTCCGACTCTTCGACCAGGGCTTCGCCAAGTCCTCGCCCCTCGCGCTCTCGATGCTCCCACGCATCAAGCAGCTCGGCCTCGCCAGCTACGTCCTCGGGGTACCCACGTCGTTCTACAACTCCCTCATGAGCATCCTCTGGTACCGCTACAACAACGTCCCCGCCGTCCTCGGCCTTTGGGACGAGATGCACCACGCGGGCCTGTCCTACGACGAGCACTCCCGCCGCATCCTCGTCAGCGCACAGGAGAGCCTGCAGCCATATGCCGACGGCGACAAGGGCCCGTTCGTCGGCGAGATCTTGACTGCGGCCGAGTTTGGGCCTGCCGTCCAGTCGCGGATTCGGAACTGCCGGATGCGAGACGGCGTAGCTGTGGGATAGCGGGGTGAGGGCCATATGCAGAAACTCATGAGAGAGTCGGTCGGCGATCGTACTCGTCGGATCGTGACTACTCCACCACCTGCTGCTCGGCTGTTTCGGGGAGAATGTCTGTCCGAAGCCAGAGCATCGGGAGCACCCGCTTGCGCAGCAGCAAACATCTGTGCATCCCTGGCAAACCGAATTTGCCAGGGGGTTCGGAGACATGGGAACTTCCCACTCGAGTCTCGGCGCAGGCACTTGTTGGGCGAGGAAGGTGGCGTGTGATGGGTACCATTGAGTCGTATGGCTGGCCATTAATTACTTGTTCCTCGGGCGCGCCCACCAATGTCGTGTACATGCGTATGTAGGGTCTCCCAGCCACCAATGGTTTGGAAACACCTCCTAACAAGGAATATCTCGCTCATCGTGATGCAACTCGCTACCTGACCAAGCTCTTCGCCGCGACAGGTGTTTGGATGGGTGGCCACTTTTCCGCCATGGGACAGTCTAATGGAGCTACGTATGGATGCAATAGAAGCTGAGCAACTCCTCCAGGAGGCGCGTCGCCAGATGATGACGTTTGTTTTCTTTTTTTCCTGGGGCACAAGCTCAGTGGAAATCCTGAGGGCATTCGGAGCTAGACAGCTAACTACTACATGTACTAGTGTGGTGTGCTAATCGAGGAGCTTGTGTGACACCCCTGCGCTCGGAGAGGTTGATAGTTTTGTCGATCTCCTCCCCCCTGGGTGGTGATTCCGGCAGTCACCACGCCAACCAGGGGGGGCGGCATTTAGCGAATGAGCCTCAATGCGGCCGCGCGGCAGGTATCAGGCAGCCGAATAAATGGAAAAGCGAAGTTTCTTGCACACGTGTCCATTGATTGGGCAGACCTGGATTTCTGGTGACATTTTTACTGGCGCCCGGTCCCATCCCGCGACCCTGTGGAGAGATCTCCTACGGCTCCTGGCATCTGGTCATGGGCCGTGCCGTAAAGGCGATCCTTCCGCACTCTCCCGCCAAGACCGAGTCTTAGATCCTTCCAGGCAGCCGTCGGAAGCACCATGGCGGTGATATTATTGGAATTTGGAGGCCGGACAATGCCTTAATTTCTGGCAGTCATTACTCCCCGTACAGGTCGTTAAAAGACTTCATGATTCCCAACTCACAACTCACCCCCTTTTGTATTGTACAAGTACCAACCACCAACTTCCTATCATATCATCCACCCCATTTACCCGCCTTGCACCCATTCCAAGTGGAAAATGAAGACAATCCCGCCGTCCCTCACAATCGGCCTGGCCACCTTTGCCGGCGTCTGCCACGGGATGATCTCGAGGTACGATACGGACTTCTGGGCCTCCATCCCTGTCGAGACCTGGAAGCCAGTGTTGGGCGCCCCGTGGCAGATTGTGCTCTCAAACACCCTCAACCTGTCTGAGACCGTTGTGCCGTCCACCATCCAGATCTTCGACATCGACCTCTTCGACAACACCAACGACGGCATCGACGACTCCGCCATCAACACCCTGCACGGCCTCGGCAAGAAGGTCATTTGCTACTTCAGCGCCGGCACCTTTGAGCCCGAGCGGCCTGATGCCAGCCGGTTCGAGGCTGCCGACATGGGCAAGGAGCTCCCCGACTGGCCGGGCGAGAAGTGGCTCAACTTGAACAGCAAGAATGTCCGGAGCATCATGGATGACCGGATCGCCCTGGCTGCCCGGATGGGCTGTGACGCCATCGACCCCGACAACGTGGACGCCTATGTAAGTCTCTCCTCCCAGCCGCTGTCAAGTCTGCCCGCTGACCATTGCGACAGGACAACGACAACGGCCTGGGCCTGAAGGAGGCCGACTCGATCAGCTTCGTCGAGTATCTCGCCGCGGAGGCGTACCAGTATAACATGGCCATCGGGCTGAAGAACGCCGGCGCCATCATCGACGACGTCCAGGACGTCGTCCACTTCGCGGTTAACGAGCAGTGCGTCGACCAAAAGGAGTGCAAGGTCTACACCAAATTCCTCGCCTCGTTGAAGCCTGTCTTCCACATCGAGTACCCGGCCGGCGCCGGCAAGTCCGTGTCCGAGAAAGACCGGAAGCTGAACTGCGAGGGCTCCGATGTGGGGATCCCCAACTTCAGCACCGTCCTCAAGACCGAGGACCTGGATGGCTGGACTGAGTACTGCGATGGGACTGTTGTCACCACCGCGGTGGAGCGCTAGAACTGGTAGTCACATGAAATTACGAATTATGTATTTTGGGAGCTTGTGTGAATGCATATTTATGTATTCAATTCCGTGTCCATGTGCCGCAGTAGCTCTCCTGCCAAGTGTATGATCGACGTTAAGAGTGGCGCCAAGTCCATCATCGTTGTTGTGATGTCAGGCCATCCTCATTCAATGCCGAGGCAATCCCCTCAATGAGGGGAAGCGCCACATTTGACACAGATCCAATTGACCCGGCATCTCAACCGTCAATAATAAATCGACGCAGAATACCATTTATTTTTGGCGCCGGTGCGGTCCTCAATGGTAAACAAACTGCACTGGTGATTGATTAGCGTCATACGAAGATGAGCTCGATCCTGTCATCGCCCAGGGCCGTGCTAACGGTCCTCGTGCCCATCCTCCTCGCGTATCTATACGGGCCCTCGATACGTCGCGGCGCGACTGTGCTTGGCGCTTTCCGGACGCCGGAGAACACGCTGATCGCGAGTCCGGACGACATCGTCTTCATCGATGACACGGTCCACTGCGAGGACGTCCACTACTATGCTCCCAGCCACAGCCTTTTCACGGCCTGTGAGGACTCTGAGGACACTCGGTTCGCCTGGTTCCCGCCCCTTGCGACCTTCACCGACCCCGCCTTGGGCGCAACGGCGAGGGGTTCCATCCATGTCGTCGACCCAGACGTAGGTCAACTCACTGGGATCCCGCGTCAAATAGCATGTTTGTTTCCTAGATGCTAACTGCAACCAACAGACCAAGAAGTCTCGGAGGCTCAGCTTCGAGAACTTCGATGGCCCGTTCATCACCCACGGCATCGACGTGATCACGGACCCGGAGTCGAAAGACGGTAGTGCCGTCTACATCTTCGCCGTGAACCACGTGCCGGGCCAGGAGTATCTCGATGTAAAGAAAGGCGACGACGACAACGACAAGGCATCCAAGATCGCCAACAAGGCCGCCTCGCGCATCGAGATCTTCCACCACACCCTAGGCTCCTCCTCGGCGCGCCACATCCGCACCGTCCAGCACCCGCTGATCGCGACCCCCAACGACATCGTCGCCGTCAGCCCCACCTCCTTCTACGTCACCAACGACCACCACTACCGCGAGGGCCACCTGCGCCTGCTCGAGGACGTCTACTCGGGCGCGACCTGGTCGACCGTCATCCACGTGCGCCTCCTCGCCGACTCCGACTCCCCGGCCGAGGCATCCGTGGCCGTCTCGGGCCTGCACAACAACAACGGCCTCGGCCACGGCCGCACCCCCGACGAGATCCTCGTCGGTAGCTGCTGCAGCGGCGTCTTGCACGTCGGCACCGTGCCTCCGCCTGGCTCCGGCGAGGCACCTATCAGCCTGGGTGCGGGAGCTGTTAGCGTGGACTCCATCATTGATAATCCGAGCTACTTTTCCGATCCATTTGCTGGGTATGGCGGTGGTGGTGATGCGAGCGGCTTCGTCCTGCCGGGCTTGTCGAGGGCGGTGGACTTGCAGAAGACGTGCCGTGACCCGGCGGCGATGGAGCCTATCATGGTGTGGTACGCTAGGCCGCCGGTTGCGACGACGGAGGGGGATGGGGCCGGGAAAGTGGACGGCTGGGAGACGAGGCTGCTGTTTGAGGACGACGGGGAGAGGATGAGGAGCGCGAGCGCGGCGGTGCTGATTGCCATTGACCCCGAGAAGGAGGGCGGGAAGCGCAAGGCTTGGCTTTTTGTGACGGGGTTCCTTTCGCGGAACATGATTGCTGTGAAGGTTGATCTTTGAACATTTGGGGGACGGTGGTTTGGAAACGGGGGGTGGGAAGGGATCTTAACACGGGATTATGGATGTAAGTAGCTGAACTGAACTTATTTAATGATCGAGAGGAGGATTTCAATGTAGCTGTATTTGTTACAAAAAGGGGGGGACGGGGAGGAAGAAAAAAGAGGAGAAAATAAAAAGAGGAAACCCCCGTACAATAGTGGTATTACTGAACGAACCCTTCCGAATACCAGCACCAGCTTCCGCCTCGTTGTCCTGCTAGATTCACTAGTTCAAACTCGAGGTCAAGCTGTTTTCGCCGTGCAGCTATCTTCGTATGCCGACCAACGACTGTTCGTATTCTCAGCAATGGGGTGGTTAGACCATACTACTCGTCTCTTCGAGGAGGGAGTTGAGAGTGTGGCATCAATTGGATGCACACCGCTCTGGGTTTCGCAATGGGAAGCGTATGCTGACAATATCCGGCCCTGAGAGTGGCGACATGGAGCGACAAGAAAGTAATTATGGAAATACAGGCCACAACCGTCAAACACTTGTCGGCGTGTTATCTGTGCAACATTGGGTAAGTATTACTAGACAACCCACTCACAAACAATGATGACAGAGTTTGACAGATACAAATATTTCACAGTTCATCGCTTGGTGTTGTACATTTATACGATCATGTGGGACTGTGGAATGGAGGTACAGTACAGACATATGTTTTGAGGAATAGCCAGGGGAAGCGTATTGGGTTAGGTGATGGATCAATTCAATACAGAATATACTGCCCTCTCCACTGCTTTCGATGCCCTTTTGACACACAGGCAGCCGTTGCAATTTTGTGTCAAGTACCGCTATCCCACAGTCCTTCCACTGGATGGACTGGGGAGAGAAAAGTGCAAGCAGTGGCGGAGGTAGCGACGATCCAAACAACGTTTCCAAGGGTGGTAAGAGGGGCAGGGGGCAATCTTGTCCCCTGCAGCGTACCAGTCGACCTCAGCTTTCCCCAAGGACGTCACCAAAGGTGTCATCACAGACTTGCTAATGTAGAGGAAGGGAAGGATCGAACAATGGGAGAGGAATACCAATTTATACGACTGGGAGTAAGTCACCGGTTCCAATCGCCCTGAAATGTATGACCTGAAGGTTCGGCTTTACAGTTTAAACTCGGTTTAGGGTTTCTTCATGGAGGTTTAATCTTCTCTACCTTCGGTGCCAATTACGAGAGCCTAACTGCCCGTCTAATAGCAACATCTCGACAGTGGAAACTCGAGTTTAGCCTTGATGCTGTTGCTTCCCAGGGGTTTGCCCCTTGTCATATTCGTCTTTCCTTTTCTTCTTTTCTCTTGAAACTCAATTGCTCACGTAGCCACCTCCTGCTCAATGAAAGCAGCAATGCATGACAAAAGACGTCGGGACAATGGTGTTCGCATTCGGGTTACGGATACCCCGAACTCCACTGAGCCCACTTCCCCTCCGCGCCCTTCCGCCCCCTTCCAGGGTTCCCCTCATTAATAACTGGAACCCATTAAGCTGAACCCTGCTGGGCGTGGCCAGACGCGTATCAGTATTTTCTCCACGCGTGCTCGTCAGATCTCCACCAATTTTGCTCCTCAACCTGCGCGTCGCCAGCCAAAAATGGCACCGAAAAAGCAAGAGGGCACCATCAGTGCCTTCGAGCGAAGGCGACTCGAGAACATTGCTGCTAATAATGCTCTCCTGCGTGACCTTAGCACCACCGCAGCGAAAATCATCCCCGCCCCGAAGCCGACGCCGGTAAAGCGACCATCGACGACCTCCCGCAGCAAACGCGCACGGGAGCCCGTCAAGCGCGAGTCTGCCCGACCGACACGCCAGAGCAGCCGCCTCGCTGGCCTCGATGCCGATTCCGAAGTCCTCAAGCGCAAGGCCGATGTCGCGGCCGAGGCCGAGGAGGAGAAGGCCAGGCTCAAGAGGCTGCGCGTGAGCGGGGACCTCAATCTCGGGGACATCAAGGTCGAGGGCCGCAAGTGGGAAAACGGCGTCGATGGCATGGCCGGGCTTAAGGGTCTGGGCCTTGGGATGCCCGCGCGTGGAGCCCAGCCTGGAGTGCGGACCTTTACTGACGACGACGTGAAGGAGACGACGAATAAGGACCTGAAGGAGCTGAGACTTCGCATGAGCGGCTTGAAGCTCTACGAGAAGTGGGCAGTAAATGGCAAGCCACGCCCCCAATTCGTCCGTCATCCAAGGCTTCTGCTAATACCGTGACAGACATCAAGCTCGCCCCGCAGCGGATATACTCGATGGGATTCCACCCTACAGAAGAGAAACCCATCATCTTTGCTGGCGACAAGGAGGGCGCGATGGGGGTTTTCGACGCATCGCAAGAACCACTGAAGATCGAAGACGACGAGGACGAGGAGGAAAGCCATTCCGACCCCGTCATATCCGCTTTCACGACTCACTCTCGCACTATTTCTTCGCTTCACTTCTCTCCCGTCGACGCAAATGCCGTGTATTCTGCATCATACGATTCCTCCATTCGCAAGCTTGATCTTGAGAAGGGGTTGTCGACCCAGGTCTATGCGCCGGTAGATGCCGACGAAGACGCGCCAATCAGTGCTCTCGACATGTCGACGTCCGAACCCAACATCATCCTATTTTCCACCCTACAGGGCTCTCTAGGGCGACACGACCTGCGGACCAAGGCCGGCGACGCGGAAATCTGGGCCTTGACCAGCCACAAGATCGGTGGTTTCTCGATTCACCCATTGCACCCGCACCTGGTCGCAACGGCGTCCCTGGACAGGACCCTCAAGATCTGGGACCTGCGCAAGGTGAGCGGCCGGGGCGACGAGCGGCGGCCCGCCCTCGTCGGCGAGCACGAATCCCGTCTCTCCGTCTCGCACGCGAGCTGGAGCCGGGGGGGACACGTCGCCACCTCGAGCTACGACGACACGATCAAGATCTACAACTTTGCAGACGCGGGCTCGTGGGCGGCGGGCCACAGCCTCGCGGCCGAGGACATGGGGCCGGCGCACTCGGTGCGACACAACAACCAGACGGGCCGGTGGGTGACGATTCTCAAGCCGCAGTGGCAGGCCAGGCCCCGGGACGGGCTGCAGAGGTTCGTCATCGGTAATATGAACCGCTTCGTCGACGTGTTCGCCGCCGACGGCGAGCAGCTGGCTCAGCTTGGCGGCGACGGCATCACGGCTGTGCCGGCGGTGGCGCATTTCCACCCGACCATGGACTGGGTTGCTGGCGGGAATGGCAGTGGGAAGCTCTCCCTTTGGATGTGAGCGGCTGAGGAGAACACTGTGCTGTGTATTACGCGATATGTATGTACTGATAGATAGTTATGTTACACACGAGTCTAGAGCATCATCAGCTTGTTCCACTAACTCGCGTCCTGTCAATGAATAACTCGGCGGATAACGGGCACTGGTGTTTTCCGCGACTCCGGCGAGGCACCTGGATGGGCAAATCATGTGTGGGTAAAAGAGCACGTACCAGGCATGTGATCCAAGGGTGAACCGAAGTGACGAGTCAGATAACGCATGCTCGGCTTGGTAGTGCCTTGGATGGAGCTTGGCCTTATCGATAAGAACCCGGGTCCAGGCCAGTGGAGTGGCCCAGGAGGCGTGCCAGGGTCTGGTGCCGGATCCGCATCCCTGCCAATCCCCGTTCATGCACTTCTTCTTTTCATGGCCGAAAGTGCAGTCATGCCGTCCTCTGCTGTCCACGTACCTGTATCGAGAGGGTTATTTTGATCCTGTCTGATGTGGCACCGCTGAATACCACCCTTTTCCCCGACGCTGTCGACACCTCTGCCGACGCCACTGCCTGCTGTGGCCCGGCTTCAAACGGAGCAAAGGCCAACCAAAACGGCCCGGAGGCTGGCATCAGTGCATCACCGTCCCATCTGCTTCGCCGTTGGTAAATCTTGCCATCATCATCCTGCAGGCTCGCAGCTGTGCAGCCCCTGAAAGCAAACTAAAGCCATCCCCCCTGGCTGCATCCATCAAATCCGGGGTCTGGATCTGTCCCGGTGACTCGCGCGACTGCCTATCGAGGTGACAACGCACAACGTTCCCCACCATGGCTTCCTCTCCCTCGACGCCGGCACACATCTCTGCCTCCGCACCCGCACCTGCACCCGCACCCACACCCGCACAGACACAGGCAGAGGCGCGGGCGCAGGCACACCATCCTCCTCTTCAGTCTCCCCTGTCGCCACGCGCGGCGCCTCAACAAGCTTCCCATCAAGCTTCCCATCAAGCTTCCCAACGACTACCTCCCGCCCTGCAGCCCAAACGCTCTTCCGCCGCTGCTAGCCATCACGACATACTGAGCGGCCGCCGTGTCTCGAACAAACTTCAGAAAAGACGTCGCGAAGGACATCACACCCCTACCATGGATCTGCCGGAGCGGCTGAAGGATAATGGTGGCGACACAGATGTCGAAGAGGAGGTGCTGCAGCCGCAGGGAATGGGGGGAGGCATGTTTATGAACATGAACCAGAGCATATTTGGTCTGATCGCGGCGGCGGGGAGCAGAGCCGACTTTACCAACAGATTTGAAGGCCACAGCAGTGATGAGGAGGGTGATGAGGATGACGAGAGCCCCATGTCCATGACAGAGCTTCGGCACGGCGAAGGTTCACGGCGCAGAGATGGTCGTGATGGGATCAGCCAAACTATCGCTCAGACCACCGTACTCAAAAAGCCAGGCACACTACCGAACAAGCCGACTCACCACCGACGCAAGTTATCCGAGAGCAGACTCCTCCGCTCCGTACCCGTCCTGTCAAAGCTGTCCATCAAATCGCGATCCAAATCGAAAGGAAAGGCCATCAAAGAACAGATACCTGAGGACGACTCGTCGGCCAGCTCTCCTGTTCCCCCGTCGCCGGCGATAGAGGTCACGCGTGCCGAGGGCCGCCTAGCCCCGGTCATGAGCAGGATGCTCGAGGCAAGGGCCGAGATGGCTGCGCGGCCGAGTTTCGATCTGGAGAGGTCATCCAGCGACCATAGACGCGATGCCGAGTCGGGCGACGCTGGGCCCACGGAGCTGGCCAAGAAGTTGAAGGAAATATTTGAGTTTGACCATCCAGAGGAAGTCATAGAGGGTGGGCAACTACCCTACCTACCCGAGCGAGAGCTGCACATTCGCGGGGCTCGTGTGCTGTGACCCATGCTGACCATAACACCATATAGAGTACCCATGCTGGCTGCTCCAACACGTTCTCCTCCAAGGGTACATGTACATCACGGCGAGACACATCGCATTCTATGCCTACCTCCCCAAGAAGGCACACGAGGTCGCCAAGTCGGGCTACCTGTCAAAGAGCGGGAAGAGGAACCCCAAGTACAACCGGTACTGGTTCCGCCTGAAGGGGGACGTCCTGTCGTACTATCGCGACTCCCAGAATCTCTATTTCCCCAGCGGTCAAATAGACCTCAGGTACGGCATCTCGGCGAGCATCATAGACAAAGAGAAGGAAGGCCTAAACTTCTCCCTCGTCACCCATCACCGAACCTACCATTTCAGAGCCGACAGCATGCCGAGTGCGAAGGAATGGGTCAAGAGCCTCCAGCGGGTCATATTCAGGTCGCACAACGATGGCGACAGCGTGAAGATCTCGCTACCTATTGAGAACGTGATTGACATCGAAGAGACACAGATGCTCGAGTTTGCAGATACCTGCAAGATCCGGGTGATTGACAACGACGAGACCTATGCTATCGACGAGGTGAGTTTTGCTCTGCTCTGGGTAGAGACCACAAAACATATGCTTGTCGCAAGCTAATACATGCCCTCCCGCAGTACTTCTTTTCCTTCTTCAGCTTCGGGAAGGAAGCTCTCGGCGTGCTCAAGATCCTCATCGAGGACTCGTCCGAGGCGCGCGAAGACAACAAGGCCCTTGGCGTGCCGCGCCGGTCCGAAGCACCAGGAAGCCCCCTTTCCCCGTCTTCGAACAGGTCTTCCATGAGTGGTACTCGCCTGTCCAAGGCTCTTCCCAGCAAACTGGCCGATAACGTCAGGGCTACCTTGGTGCCCATGTCCAGCTCCTCAAGCCCTCGCGCGAGCGGTGACTTTACCCGAAGCAGCTTCGATGCCTTCAAGCCGTTCAGCAGCCGCCGAAGCCTCGACGTCAGCCAGATCACGGGCGTATTAAGCGAGTCCCCCCGCCGCAGCTTCAGCGATGGCCGCCGCCCTCACAGTAAGAACAGACTCGACGACAGGCGCACACGACCGGAAATGCGAGGCAGCAGTGACTCGTACGTCCAGAGCTTGGAGGACCCAAGCCAGGCCAGCCTGTCCGCATTGGTAACATCGAGCAGCGACGATCACGGTCCATCCGCGAGTCAGATCCTCAGAGGGAGCGACGTCTTTCACAGCCCAACCATCCGGCGGTCGAGGTCGCCATCGCGAGCAAGCGACCCCGATGCCCAACTGGGGAGACGCGCGGGCAGGGCTCCTAAGCTGGCCCCACTCTCCACTCGGCATGCCGCCACTACCGGCAACGTCGCCAATCCCGCCTTCGGAGAAGGAGCACCCGCGACACCGACACTTCAGAGCATTACCAAGATGGGCACCTATCCCCTGCAGCGGGCCGGGGCCTTCGCCGACTACCTGAACCGTCAGTCGCGTCGGATGAGCAACCTCCTGGCAACCGAGTCCATGGGCTACGTCGAGAAGGTCTCGGGCATGTGGAAGGGCGGGAAGAAGCATTACGACGAGCCCACCGGCTTCAGGACCGACGAAGAGGACAACGACGACGATCCCGAAGACCGGGCCGCATCGGGTAACCGCTTCCGTGCTCACTTTGCCTTGCCGGACGGTGAGAACCTCCAGGCCGCCTATTTCGGCTACTTGATGCGGGTTTTGCCGCTGTACGGAAAGGTCTACATCGGTGACAACCACTTCTGCTTCCGCAGCCTGCTGCCCGGCACGCGGACGAAGCTCATCCTGCCGCTGAAGGACATCGAGAATGTCGAGAAGGAGAAAGGTTTCCGCTTCGGCTACTCGGGTCTTGTGGTCATCATCCGTGGCCACGAAGAGATCTTCTTCGAGTTCGGCAAGGGCGAGCTCCGCGATGACTGCGCCGTTACCCTCATCCAAAACCTTGAAGCGACCAACTATCTGAAGGAGTCCGGACTCCTGGGCCGTGACGAGATCGAGAGCGCCGAGGCTGCAGTTGCCGAGCGCGACGCCCTCCAAGAGGCGCGTCTGGATGAGTACCCGGACCACGAGATCAAGCTGCCCCGAGAGACGTCGGTCCTCAGTGACACGCCAACCATCCTTTTCGACGACCCCAAGGCCTCCTTCCTGAACTTCAAGCCGCCCGAGCCCCTGCGCATCACCTGTCTTACTATCGGCTCGAGAGGCGATGTGCAGCCGTACATTGCCCTGTGCAAGGGGCTCATGGCCGATGGGCACAAGGTAAAAATTGCGACGCACGCCGAATTCCAGGGCTGGATCGAGGGCCACGGCATCGAGTTCGGCCTCGTCGACGGCGACCCCAACGAGCTCATGCGCATCTGCATCCAGAACGGCACCTTTACCTGGGCATTCCTGAAGGAGGCCAACTCCAAGTTTCGCGGCTGGCTCGACGAGCTGCTGGCGAGCTCGTGGACGGCATGTAAGGACAGCGACCTGCTCATCGAGTCGCCGAGCGCGATGGCGGGCATCCACATCGCCGAGGCCCTGGGCATCCCGTATTTCCGGGCCTTCACCATGCCGTGGACGCGGACCCGGGCGTACCCGCACGCCTTCATCATGCCGGGCCAGAAGATGGGCGGCGCGTACAACTACGTGACCTACGTCATGTTCGACAACGTCTTCTGGAAGGCCATAGCCCACCAGGTCAACCGCTGGCGGAACAACGTGCTCGGCCTCCCCAACACGAACCTCGAGAAGATGCAGCCCAACAAGGTGCCGTTCCTCTACAACTTCTCACCCTTTGTGGTCCCGCCGCCGCTCGACTACAGCGACTGGATCCGGGTGACGGGGTACTGGTTCCTCGACGAGGGCGGCGACGGCAAGGGCAACTGGACGCCGCCGAAGGAGCTGACGGACTTTATCGAGAAGGCGCGCAGGGACGAGAAGAAGCTCGTGTACGTCGGGTTCGGCAGCATCATCGTGCCGGACCCGGCCAAGATGACCCAGGACGTCATCGACGCCGTCCTCAGGGCCGACGTCCGCTGCGTGCTGAGCAAGGGGTGGAGCGACCGCATGGAGACGGAGGCGGAGCAGGAGGCCAAGACGGAGGACGAGAAGGACCAGGACAAGGAGCGCGAGAAGAACAAGAAGCCCGAGCCGACGCTGCCGCCCGAGGTGTTCCTGATCAAGTCGGCGCCGCACGACTGGCTATTCGCGCGCATGGACGCGGCGGCGCACCACGGCGGGTCCGGGACGACGGGCGCGAGCCTGCGGGCGGGGATCCCCACCATTGTGCGGCCCTTCTTCGGCGACCAGTTCTTCTTCGGTGCGCGCGTCGAGGACCTCGGCGTCGGCGTCTGCCTCAAGAAGTGGGGGGCCACGTCGTTTGCGCGGGCGCTATGGGAGGCGACGCATAGCGAGCGCATGATTGTCAAGGCGAGGGTTCTGGGGGAGCAGATCCGGAAGGTTGGTCTTTTCTCTCTCTCTCTCTCTTCTATCCCCCACCCCCCTTTTCTTTTCCCCTTCATCTATCTCCTCTGTCTTTTCACCAGCTAACCCAACCCCGTAAAACAGGAGAAGGGCGTGGACGCGGCCATCCAGTGCATATACCGCGATCTCGAGTACGCCACGAGCCTGATCAAGACCAAGGCGGGCAGGAACGCGTCGCGGCGGGACAACACGGCCTCGAGCACGGACGCCGACGGGGGCGACGGCGACGACGAGGCCGAGGAGGAGGAGGAGAGCTGGACCTTTGTCGGCGTGGACCCGGACCCGGACCCGGATCCGGACGCTGCGCTGCGCCGTACCGTGGCTGAGGGGATGGTGCTGGGGTCGCCGAGGGGGCTGGCCCTGGGGAGTCGGGCTTTGGGGGGAGGGAGGTGAGGGGACAGTATCGATATGTCGGTTTCTTTTTTTTCCTTTTCTTCTTTTTTCTCTCTCCTTGCAACAGACCGGGACAACGGCGAAATAGACTATGGGAACCAGTTGGGTTTGGCTAGGTGTTAAGACACGACACGATTGCTGATGAATAGCATGGCGATGCGTTGATTTTTGTTATGGCTGGCACAGCTTGGGAATTTGGATTTTTTATAATATCATTTCCTTGTTTGAGCCTCATCCTACCTCGTCTCTTTGGCATTTTCCTTCTCGTCCCGCGAATCAAGACTGGTCGTCCCACTGGGTTCACAAATGCTTTGCTCTTGGAGGTTTGTGAAACGGAACATGAAGAGGGACATTACTACAGATTTTATACATAGCTACCTACATACAGAATCGCCATAGAGTAGTGTTGCGATAGAGTAATGTCTAGAAATTCAGGGGACTCTGTGCGCTATGATAATCTATCTATTACTTTGTGACGAGCGAAAGGAGCGCAATTTGTCCGTTTCGTCAACATAACTGTAACGTACCTCCTGGGAGGGATAATGCTCCAACGGAAATTTACGACGAACAACAAACAGATAGCTGAAGAGAGGACAGAGACTTGCTGACATTACCTTGCTGAGGAAATCAATCACTTTGTTTGCTGCGTTGGCGGTGGGTTCGTTATAGGTGACTGAAGTCACATATGACTATTAATTGTAATTATCTTGAGTTTGTGGAACAGAATATAATGTCCTTTTCTACTTCCTTCAAGTAACTTTGAGATCTGACTCATATTCTCGTCTGTAAGACGTCTTCCACTCCCAGCTAAGTGTATAACTCGGACTTTTTGAATTACAGTTCTAGACCAAGGTTGTCTATTAGATTAAAGTAGTCAACTCGCAGTAGCAAAGTCAAGACACGACACGACACACATTCTCTTAATCCGATGAGACCTTCTCTGCTAACGCCATCGTCGCTCTTGGGGTGCAGTGAATAGGTCCCTGGAACCTATCACGGGAATTGCTGTGCTTGAGTTGTAGAAAGCATAAGTAACCCCTCTCTCTGCTAGACACTGTTGATTGTCTTCAATCGTCTCTACACAAGGCAGCAGATACCCCCAAAGAACACTTAAACTTCCACACCCAAGTCTCGAATATCTCGCCTGAAGCATCGCCATTTACGATCATGTGCCGTCGAATATCTCGCCGATGGAAGGGTTGCGGATGCTATCTAGCTGAGGAACCCAAGTTCGAAACATGCTCGGAGCAGATCAATAGTATCAAGCCCTGCTCTAGCGGCATCGAACTGGTAAACGTGGAATACCAGTACGTAGTGCCCAATGGCCAGCTTTTATGGTATTACAGCAAGTGTTGGCGACACAATTGTGAACGAACGCGCACCAATATACGGTGGCCTGGCCCGCCTTACTGGAAGGAATAACCGGGGAAACGGTCATGAGGAACGGAAGGAGCGGGTTGTTGCTGGTCGACGTGATGCGGAGCAAGGAAGGGCTGCGGATGGGGGAAGATGCGGAATGAGGAGCCGTTTCAGACGCCTCGGGGCTGCTTACCTAGGAAGCTATCTAGGTTGGAACCACTGATTTTGCGGAATAGACTCTTTGAGGTTAATCACAATCCTGCTTTTGATCCAGTTTTGACTCTTAAAACGTGCTTGCCATGGTTTTGCCAAAGCTATGTGGCGCTAATAGCGGCCCATGCGTGCATGTGATTGATTGACCAATCATGGCTTTCCTGCCATAATCCGAGTCAATGGTACTGGTACAGACAACGGAGGTTGAAAGGTACCTCAAAACTCGAGGCCAAAGAATAGTTCAGCTTCGTGTAACAAGTGGGGCTTTGTTCTAAAGGAAGCAGAGGAAAAGTGAAATCAAGAGCAAGATAAAATTCAACGACAACGACAAAATTACTTGCATTTCCTCTGGCGATGAATGTCCTTCTTTGTGTGGCGCCACAGCATTGAAGAAGTTAGGTACGTGCCTACCACTCAAACAGTATGATGTGCCCCACTCTTTCACCCCGCAAACGGAAAACGGTAGGATGACGGGCAACTGCCTTCCATTTTGTCAGAGGTACTGTTGGAAGTACGTATCATCTCCCCACCCGTCCAGGTACAAAAAGGCCAGCTCCTCCCACCACGAGTCTGGCCCACTCTCTGTTTGCCGAGCCAGGTGTGTCAGCAGCCTCCGCGCCCCTCCCAAGCATTATCGTTTGCATCATCACACCACAGCATCCGACAAAGGTCTCAATTCGGTAGCCTGTGCTACTTCTGTCACGACCTTGTATCGATCTATTTGGCCCCGAGCAACCGTTCAGTTAATTCTGGCAAACCGAGAACCTGGGAGATTGAGCTAAATCCCAGAGCTAAAATCCCCAGTGTCACCTCGTCATTTGTCACCTTGAGCCTCAGGTAAGAAGCTTGGGCCATTTCCATTTCCCACCCCCACCGCCAGCGACACTAAGCGCCATTTGAATTGGTATTGTATTTATTGTTTTATTTTATTTTATTTTATTTATTCTTCAAGCACTCCTGGCGCAGCTGCTGCCTTGCAAGCCTTTTCTTGATCGCGTTCACAACTGATCCTCCCCCCAGCCGCTCACGACCTGCCGGTTCTACAAGAAAGGAGACTCCCTTCCCAGCCTCGGACACTCGTGACTGCGCGTTTTGCGCGATGGGAAGACTGGTTGCCCGACGCGCCTCCGTGTTACAGTTCCTTCCTTCCACATCGGGGGAAGCTTCCTGGTCAGTTCCCCTCCTACCTTCCCATTGTCACACACCTCGACCAACGGCGGCCGCTTGGACGCAAACACGAACTGTGCTCTCCCGGCACCTCGATGCCACCGGCCAGGAAAATAAAAATAAAACAAATCAAGAAACTCCACGTTGGCTCGCCTTCACTCGTTCCTGCCCGTGGCTCCTCTCCCCCTGGAGCTGCGCGTTGTTCATTGAAATCACTCCCGCCTCGCGTCACCAAACCTACAACTGCTTCGATTATGCTGACAATAGCCCCATTTTATTTCGCAGAGACCTCTCTCGGTGCATGACCACACCCAACATCCATAGCTCGAGCCCCGCGCGACGCATTTATCGACACCCATCACAATGGCCAAGACAATCCCCCTGGGCCAGCGGCTTCGATATCCCGTCACAATCGTCAAGCTCCTCAAGTCCCCCGGCGATACCGTGAAGAAACAAGAGCCCATGCTGCAGTATTCGTTCAAGTGGAAGAAAGTGGTAGGCGACCATATCCGGGGCGACACCTGGGAGGAAACCCAAAATACCATCGCGACTTGGGACAGCCCCACAGACGGCGAGATTCTGCAATGGCACGTCAAGGAAGGCGAGGAAATCGGCAGCGACGGGCCGTGCCTGGTTGTCAAAGAGGCCTGTTCCCACGAGGTGCAGTTCCAGGGGCTCTGCGCCATCTGCGGAAAGGACATGACCGAGGTCAACTGGGCCAGCGAGGCCCGCGACACGGAGCGCGCTCCCATCAACATGACGCATGACCAGACTAGCTTGACGGTCAGCGAGTTGCAAGCACAGCGCGCCGAGCAGGAGCTGCAGCGGCGCCTCGTCGACCAGAGGAAACTCAGCTTGGTCGTCGATCTCGATCAAACCATCATCCATGCCTGCATAGAACCCACCATCGGAGAATGGCAGCGCGACCCGAACAATCCCAACTACGAATCCGTCAAGGAGGTCAAGAGTTTCCAGCTCAACGACGACGGCCCCCGCGGTCTCGCTACTGGCTGCTGGTACTACATCAAGATGCGACCTGGACTCGAGGAGTTTCTCAGCAAAGTCGCTGACAAGTACGAGTTGCACGTCTACACCATGGGCACCCGCGCCTATGCGCTGAACATTGCGAAGATCGTGGATCCGCAGCAGAAGCTGTTCGGCAACCGGGTGATTAGCCGCGACGAGAACGGAAGCATGACTGCCAAGAGCCTTCAGCGACTGTTCCCCGTAAGCACAAACATGGTAGTCATCATCGACGACCGTGCCGACGTTTGGCCGCGTAACAGGCCCAATCTCATCAAGGTCACCCCATATGACTTCTTCAAGGGCATCGGCGACATCAACTCGAGCTTCTTACCAAAACGCGAGGATCTACTGGCCGCTCCACCCCCGCAGCCTCAGCCGCCGCTACCGCCACCGCCTGTCGACAACCCCGTCAGCATTGCCGCGAACCCACAGGCCAGACAGAACGGTCCTTCCAACCTCCCCAAGGGCGATAAGGTATCGGCGTTGGAGGAGCTTGCCAGCATGAGCGGAGGGGATGACCCAATCCTGACCAAGAAGCAAATCGAGGAGCAGGAGCGCACGCTGGAGAAGCAGATTAAGGACCGGCCGCTTCTCCACATGCAAGAGATGCTGGACAAGGAGGATGAAGAGGCCGAAAAGGCTAGCGAGACGGAGAACGGCCACGAGTCCCCACCCTCCCAACCCCACCAACGGCACCATCTTCTCCTGGATAACGACTATGAATTGTCATACCTGGAGCGACATTTGACCAGGCTCCACGAGTTATACTACGACGAGTTCGAGCGGAAGAAGAGCACCTCCCACTCGTCACTTCCTGACGTGGGACGAGTTCTCGACTCCCTCAAGGCCGAAGTGTTGCGAGGCACTAGGATCGTCCTGTCGGGTCTGGTGCCGATGGGCGTCGAAGTAAAACGATCGGAGATCGGCCTCCAAGTAGCCAGCTTCGGCGCCGAACTTCGCGACAGGATCAGCCGAGACACCACCCACCTGGTGATCAGCAGCTCCAGGCCACGAACCCAGAAGGTACGGCAAGCTGCCAGGATCCCCAGCATCAAGATCGTGAACCAAGACTGGCTGGGCGAATGTCTCACGCGATGGGAACGGGTGGACGAGACGCCTTACCTCGTGGACATCCATCCCGCGGACAGGGCTGGGGCAGCAGGTCTGAATACGGCGGGGTTGTCAAACGAGAACACGGATTTGAGCGACGCAGACGAGAGCGACGAGAATGCGACCGGCAGCTCGAGATCCCTCCGTGTCAACACTCGAGGGCTGCGGATCGTGAGCGAGACTGGCGAAGCCCGCCCCGCGGACGATGACGCTAATTTTGACGAGGAGGACAGTCCCGACGACGTTGACGTGGAAGAAGAAGGCCTCATGCCGTCAGAACTCGGCGAGGGGCAGCTCTCGCCAGTTGACGGCCTCAAGACCTTCAACTGGGGCGAGGCGGATGAGGAACTGGACGAGTTCCTCGCCAGCGGGACCGACGAAGACGACGAAGACGACGACAGCCAACCACCGTCTTCTCAGGAGACCGAAGGCAATGAAGACGACGAGGAATCACAGGACGGGTCTCGCAAACGGAAACATGCCGAAGACGGCGACGAGGGAGTGTCCGAGCCCGAGAGCGTTAGTGGAAGCGCCGGCAACCTAGCCAAGAAACAGCGCTTGGCGAGGAGTCGACCATCCGGCCTGCGCGCCGAGTACCATGCGGACGTTGACAGCAGTCTCCCGACGCCGCAGATCACAGGCGATGAAGATGACGTCTCGCTCCTCAAGGTCGCCAACCCGATCGGCCAGACCGATGGCGCCGCCGACAAGGGTGAAGAAGCCTTCGACATAAACGAGGACGAGTTGGAGGCCGACCTCATCGCCGAGTTTGAAGCCGAGGAGAGGCAAATGAGGGCGGTCGAGGGGGAGGAAGAGAAAGGTTAGCACCCTGTCACCCGGAGGGACCTCCTCATCCCCGATGGAATGATGATGGGACACTGGTTCTGAGTGAATCTTGTTTCGTGGCGTTTCGGTGTGTGTTTTGTGATGATTTGCGACTGGGGGCAAAGCAAGCAGAGTTTGGCGTGATGAAAAAACCATGGACTAGATATCAGCTGCATAGCGCCTGGATAGGATTGGCGCCCACGGAATCGGTAGTCTATTATTCCTTTGTCTACCTACTTACCTACCAAAGGAGAAGCTGTACCTATTTCCCAATTACCTACCTACCTGTACCACATAACCTTAGATGCATGCTCCCAGTGATGGCTGCCCTTCCTTGAACCAATGATTTTGCCGATGTATCGTGTGACCTATGAAATTGACGGATTGTGCCAATGGTGGGGTGATGATTACATAATATCCCGACAATGTTGCGGACCGAGCTTCAAACCTCATCACTGAAATTGAACGCATCTCGAACCCGGCACAACGAGTAAACCCCCAATTCGCCGACAGCTTGGGACACACGACACAGAGGCGGCCGAATCGACTCGACTGCGAATATTTCTCGCTTCCGAACCCCACCTCGGACGTCGAACATCGCAACCCGATCCCCCTACCCCGACCTAAACACGCGAAAACAGCGGACGGGGAATCGTTTTATTCTCTGCCCATCATGCCGCAGGATATGCCGCCCGTTGGCGGCTACCAGGCCGTCCAGTACAAGGTGGGTTTCTCCGGGGGGTGTCTTTTGTCTGTTCTTTCTTGCCGCTGAGGTGCGGTGCGGTCGCTTGGCGCTGGTGGATGGGCATGGCTGGGACTGCGGTTGCGTGATAGGCGATGGGAAAGCCGGCGGAGAGACAACCTTGTCGCCCTCGCTACGTCTGCTATGGTTTATTTTACGATATGGCAGGCATTGGCGGGCTAGGTGGGAAGGGACGGCCATCTTCGAGGCGACAGGGTGGGCTTGACGGTAAACCTGGGAATGGAGGCGCGCAATGACTCTACTGGGGCAAGCCCGATAGCCGAGTCGTGTTCCCGAGGCAACACAGACGGGAAGAAATGGCTGGCCTGCTTCTGGGAGGGCGGGCATGGTTGAATATGCGACCTCCCTTGGAATTCCTACAACCATCGAGTCATCGGCACCCCCGCTAACATGTCCTCTCGCAGCGCAACCTCCCCGCGCGAGGGTTCCGACCCGCCACCCTCCTCGTCGGCGCGGGCCTCATCATGACCTACGGGTGGTACAGGCTGGTCATTGGGATCCGCGAGCAAAAGTATGTCCTGCCCGCACCGCTTCCCCCTCCGCTGCGGGGGGGGGGGGGGGGCGGGGGGGGGCGGGGGGGGGCGGCGGGGGGGGGCCGGGCCGCGG
>NW_026848175.1:84454-189714 GCF_030411735.1 Phialemonium atrogriseum | reverse complement strand
TTGCCCCCCCCCACCCCCCTCGGGGGCGGGGGCCGCCACATGGCCGCCGGGTGGTTCACGGTGGTAATTTGGTTCCGCGCGCAAAAGTTTTGCCTGCCCCCCCCCCCCCCCCCCCCCCTTCCCCCCCCCCCCCCCCCCCCCCCCCTTCCTTCTCTCCTACAGGGAAAAAGCTAACCTGGAGTCCGAAAAAAACAGCGAGTACGCCCGCGAGAAGATGTGGAGCCGCATCCACCTGATCCCCGTGCTGCAGGCCGAGGAGGACCGCGACCTCGTCCGCCGCCACCTGGCCGACCAGGCGCGCGAGAAGGAGCTCATGGGCGAGAACTTCAAGGTCTACCATGGCGATAGGTCAGTTTTATTCTCCATCCACCCTTTTTGTCCCTTGTCTTTTCGCTGGCGTCCTTCTACCCCTTAATGGACTTCCCCCAGGACTGATCGATGATTGGGAATCTGCAGATACGTCCGCCCGACATTCGCTGTCACGCCCAGCGACCGGTCAAAATAGATTGGCGGAAGGAAGTGGAGTGGAGTGGAGCGGGAGTTGAACGGGCCTGGAAGCCTACAACGGTGCCTTCTACGTCTACCGGAAGAGGTCTGGGAGGATGGGGATTAGTTGCCCGGGGGTAGGAATCCGGCTGGGTTGTTTGTATATACGTACGGCTGATTGACTGGGAGAATAGGCCCATGGAATGGAATTTCTGTGAAAATGAAGAGGAAAAGAAGCTGAAGGATCTTGGTCCTGATTTGTTGACGTCTGAACAAATACCTTGCTCATTGTTGAAGGGGGTCGTCGAATTACCAAATCACCAGATCGGCAAATACAGGAGGACTCGGCACGTACAACACACTCACAGCAGCGAAGGCAAGGTCTCAGGACAAGAAGCATTGTCATAATTACTGTCCATACGGTTATCGTTACAACCAACCAACCGTTCCACCATGGCATACACGCATCCCAACCCCGCGCAGGATATCCCCGAAACGCCAACGACGCCCCAGGATAAAGGAAACAAAGGAAAGGTAGGTACGTAACCAACAAACTCCACACCACTTTCTCAAGCGGAAGCCTGGACCACCCTGAACCCCTCCGACACCAGCTTGGTGATATCCTCGTTCTTGTGCTGCAGCAGGCCCAGCGCAAACGCAACGTCGCTCCACTGCCGCTCCGTGTCGCAGCGCGGCAGGCGGGCCGCCAGCTTCTCCGCCAGCTGCCTGGCATGCTTGTCCTGTTTTGGGGGTATCGTCAGTCATGGCACGGTGTAGATTTGATTCAGAGAAAGGGGAAAGAAGACGTCTAGACAGCTGGTCAAAGACAGATCGAAGGCTTACCTTCTCGACAAACCCAAGCAAGAACTTGATGACCCTCTTGAAGCTCTCCTCCTGTATCGACTGGTCTGCGCTGAGCAGGCTGAACATGTCGACAAAGTGGTTGTACACGGCGTTGTCCTTTGTGCTCAGCTCGGAGAAGAACATCTTTGCCAGGTCGGCGATGCGCTTGTCGTCGTCCTCGAGGCACTTTGCCATCTCGCCCAGCTGGCCCTTGACCTTGACCTGTCCCGCGAGGATGAGGAAGGTGAGCGTCATGAGGCAGGTGCGCTTGACGCTCGGCTCCGGGTCCGCCAGCCGCCGGTACAGGAAGTCGGTGTTCTCGTCGATCAGGTGGTTGAAGCAGACGGCCATGTCGCCCAGCCCGATGACGGCGTTGGACCGCACCGTCGCGTCGGTGCTGCGTTCCATGATGGTGATGAGCAGCGGGAGGTTGGCCTCGCAGTACTCGGCGCTCACGCACATGAGCTTGGCGAGGCAGAGCGTTGCCGCCGCCTGCAGGCCGCGGTCCTTGTAGGTCGTGTTGTTGGCGCAGATCTCCGACACGAGGGGGCCGTAGAGGGCGAGCAGGCTGCTGGGTCCGAAGAGGAGCTCGCGCTCCCGGATGTGCGCCATGGCGTCGGTGAAGTCGTCTTCCGTGGTGCCGCCGATGAGGTCAAGCTCGTCCCCTTCTTCCTCCTGGTCCTGGGGCTTGTCCTTCGCCGCGGCCGACTTCCGCGATGACGTCGAGGCTGAGAGGGAGGCTGCCGCGGCATTCTTCTCTTTCTCTTGCTTGCGCCGCTTAAAGTCCAGCTCGCATAGCTCGAGGTGCACAATCTGCTTGATGGCGACGTGGCCGACGATAAAGAGGAGCTGCGAGAGCGCGATGACGCCGTCCTTGTTGTTCGACTTCTTGGCGGCCGACGACGACTGAGATTGCGATGGTCCGATAACTGTCGTCTCTGCACCGTCCTCGCCTTCGTCTCCGGCGCCCGAGTTGGGTTCTGGATGCTGGGTTTCGTCGCGCGAGCTGGGCCGGGAGCTCTGAGGCGCGGAAAAGACCTGCTTGGTCTTGTGGCGGATAATCTCGGAGCAGAGAACGTCGGGATGTCTCGCGACGGCGTAGATGGCATTGATGGCCTGTTCGGCCACGCCGAACCACTCCTTACTCTCGGACGGCACCTCGGTGATAGCAGCGAGCTTGGCGAGGACGGCGTGCTCGTTAGGCAACCTGGAGAACTTAACCGCAGAGTCCTTGGATTGCCGGCCGGTAGGGTTGATCCTGCTCAGAGCAACGCAAGTGTACTTTGCCAGCTGCAGATCGGCGCGTCCATGGGCACCGAGACCTGTCCTGAGCATGGTCTCCATCTCGCCGACGACTATTTCCGGGCTGGCGGTGGCGAGCATGCCGAGGACGATGATGGCGCCTCGCCTCTGGGTCCGCGAGATTTCCCGCCTCTGCACGCCGTACACCTGCCACAGCTTGGCAATGACCATGTCCGAGATCATGCCGCCTTTCATCATCGTGCTCAGCAGCTGCTCGAGCGATGTGAGCTCGGCCGGAGTTGCACCAAAGGTCAAGCTGATCATGTTGCGAGCGATATAGTTCGCGGCATCATTGGGGCTGAAGGCGTCGGGCGCCTCGAAGAACAGTCGCTTGTAGCAATCGATGAGATGTGTCTGGACGCCCTTGCCTTCGTCGCTATTGCCCTTGGTCCAGATGAGCCTGAGCATCCGCCGAATGCCCACCTTGTTCTGCTCGATGTTGTAGGCGTCGCCGATCTCGAAGTAGTCCATCGCCTCGATGACCTCGCTCTTGTTCTTGGAGCCCAGGAGTTGGCAGACCGTTCCTGTGGCCTCGTGCAGCACGTCGATGAACTTCAAGGCCTCGCTGTAGTACCGCTTGGTGAGCGTCAGCTTCTCAATCGCCTCAGACGTGGCAGCCTCTTCTTGGGCTTTTCGGATCGCCGCAATCTTTTCCTCGTCGGTCATTTCCGAGACCTGCTTCTTAGGTGACTCTAGCTGAGTCGCCTCGTCAAGCAGCTCGTTATCAACAGTGGTATTGGCCTTGTCTTCGCCCAGCCCGGGGGCGCCGGCAGGGGGCTTCAGAGCACTGAGCTCCGATTCTACCTTCTCGAGACGCTCCTGCCAGTCCTTTCTTGACAACTGTGCTCCGTGCAGGGCAGTGAACGGGTGTGTCCTGATGAGTGTCCCGAGCAGCTTGACGGCATTTCGCCTGACGTGGCTACTCTTGTCTTCGAGGCTTCGGCAGGCGAGCTCAGCCGCCTTCTGGCGCCGCTTGGGGAATTTCTGGTCGAGATCGCAGAGTTTGACATAGACCTGGATAGTCCGGCATCTGCAGTAAGGGTTGATGTCGAGGAAGCGTTCCTCCAAGACGTCAAAGAAGGCATTCATCTGCGTCTTGTGGTTCTCGCTGCGCTCGTCGGTCTTGGTGAGATGCGCAAGCATGTTTCCAAACACCTCGATCAAGGCGCTCCGAAGAGTGTACGACTGTGAAGAGTTAGGATTCCCAGGCTGGACTACAGGGTGGGAAATGGTGCATGACTTATGAATCTTACCTCGCTGTCCAGCTGCTTGGCCATCAATGTCACCTGCTTGATCACCAGTCTCGGGGCCAACTCGGAGAGCTTGATCATGAAGGCAGATACAGACTTGGGGCCCTTGGTATCATTGCTATTGAACTCCTTGTTACTGAGTTCCCTCAAGATCTCGTCCGCAAGCTGTGGATAGTCGTATTGCTCTGCCAGGATATGTAGGAACTCGGCCATCGGCTCTGACAGGTGCTCGAAATAGGTCAAGTTCTGGACGATTGAAATTTGCGCGGCTGTTCGATAAGTCAGAAAGGTGAACACTAGTTGTTGGAATAGAAAGACTGTGCATACCGTATCCATGGCCGTGATGCTTTACAGCGACACACAAGACTTTGAAGGCGTGCATGCGGATGCTGGTGTTCTTGGCCCGCTGCTCGCTCTCGAGAATCATGTAGACTGGTCTCGTAAGTAGCCCTACAAAGGTATCTCTCTCAGGTGTGGTGAGGAAGATCTTCCCCAGCTTGAGTCGCAACACCTTGCACATGGTATTGAGCGCTGTCTCGAGCTGGGCCGACGAGTCCCAGCTGTTATCCTTGGCTGCTGCATCTTTCTTGCCCCGGGGCTTGCCGCGGCCGCGTGCTGCGGATGTTGTCGAGGATTTCTCGGCGGCTTTGGTCTCGACGGCGGCGATTGTCCACTGCAGGAGGAAGCCGTAAACCTCGAGCAGCTGCTTGTGATGCGCTACGAGCTCCTGCTCGTCGGATTCGAGGTCGTTGTGGATGATGTCGGCTTCGGTGGCGAGCCCGGATGTGATGAGGTCGAATATCTTGCTCAGGGCGTGGGCCGAGAGGAAAGACGTGTATCTAGATTGTTTGAAGAGCTCAGAACCTAGTTCTCGTCCAGGAGGGCGCAACCGTGGGCGAGCAGAGGAAGACGAAGACAAAGCCAAGGATAAATATGATACTGGGGCAGAAGAAATGGGGGCGCACTTGAGAAGGAACTGTAACGAGTCAAAGTGGGCGCTTCGTGTGATTGCGTCCGGGTTCTCGGCGACGGCATCAACGATGGGGTTCAGCACTCCATTAATGATGCCGTTGTCCGCCAGCGATTCCGGGTCACTCTCATAGTCAACCAGCGCGCCATCCGCCTCCGGGGTGGGGATGGAGGCGGGATCGCTCATATAATGCTTGAGCGCATCGTTGATGTCGAAGTTTATGTTGTCCATGGCGGACGGTGGAGGGCGGGGGTGCTTGCTGCTCTGCGACAGGTGCAGACGAAGGTCAGTAAGAAAGAAAAGAAGAAACAGCGAAATGGACTGTCAAAAATATCGGATGCTGGCGGTTGGAGCCGAGTGCCAAACGCACAAAGATGGAAGCTTTGCGCCGTGATGATACCGCTTCGACTTCGGCTTCTCGATGTGTGGGTGACAGTTGTGTTGTCTGCGCCTTAGCAACGGTTTGTTTGTTTTCTTTGGAAAAAGCTGCGACGCGACTCCCCGCAGTGCACTGACCACCAACTAAAATCGCGTCAGAGTGTATGGAATACCTCACAGGTACCAGATGTACCCCTCCAAATATCAGCAAATCCCTGCCAATTGGCTTCCATTGTTTCCTCGTCTGGATTTGCTGTCGATTGATTGATTGAGCTATACATTCCTCGGTATACTCATGCAGAGCCGCTGAGGCCTGAATTGCTCTGGCTCGAAACGTGTGGTTCCCCTCCTCAGCGTCCTCGAGCTTCCCTCCACCCTCGTCCTTGCAATGTCGGCAACTATCCGCCGTCGACGAGCTGGTTCATTTCGGATACACGAAGATGTCCCGTCCACCGAAGATACCGAGATGAACGAGGATGTGGCCGAGGGGAACGAAGAAGACGATGCTGCCCACCGGGGAGAAGACCTGGACGGTCAAGAGTCGAACTATTCCGAGAGTTCGGATGACGATAGGGTGGATGCCAACGTCCAGATCGACATGGAGAAGCTGCAGAACAGTTTCCCAGGCTTCCGACAGAAATACCGGTTGATCAAGAGGATTGGAGAAGGTATGGATTGCCAATTGGCCCAAGTTCCAAGCATAAGTTCAAAAGCTAACCACTCGATTGTCGGCAGGCACCTTTTCTACCGTTTACAAAGCCGAAGACCTCCAATACAACCGCTACGACAATGGCTGGGACATAGAAAAAGAGAACGAGAAGTGGTCAACTCCTCCCCTCAAACGCCTGGTCAGCCAGACCTCCAGCAGCAACCTAGAGGAAACATCCCAGTTGCAGAGCCAACAGAGGAGACAGCAGGAACAACACCAGCGGCAACGGCGACCCAAATATGTCGCCATAAAGAAGATCTATGTGACCTCGTCGCCGCACCGGATCCTCAACGAGCTCGAACTGCTCCATGACCTGCGCGGCTGCCCCTCGGTGTGTCCACTGATCACGGCCTTCCGCCAAACCGACCAGGTGGTGGCTATCTTGCCCTACTTTCGGCACTCGGACTTCAGGGAGTACTTCCGAAATATGTCCATCATGGACACGGCCATCTACCTGCGCGCGTTGTTCCTGGCATTGGATGGGGTACACGCACACGGCATCCTCCACAGAGACATCAAACCTACCAACTTCCTCTACGACCCGACCACGCAGCGCGGGGTGCTGGTGGATTTCGGACTCGCCGAGCGGGAGGGCGTCGACTGCAAGCCTTGCGTGTGCCACGACGACCCGACGACGCGCAAGTCCCGCTTGCGCGCGGCCTTGCACGCGTCGTCGGCGCCCAACAACGGCTACCCCAAGAACGACACGCGGCCGTCGCGGCGGGCGAACCGGGCCGGCACGCGGGGGTTCCGGGCGCCCGAGGTGCTGTTCAAGTGCACGGAGCAGACGACCAAGATCGACATCTGGTCGGCGGGCGTCATCCTGCTGACCATCCTGTCGCGGCGGTTCCCCTTCTTCAACTCGGCCGACGACGTCGAGGCCATGATCGAGATCGCCACCATCTTCGGGCAGAAGCGCATGCGCGCCGCGGGCCAGCTGCACGGCTGCATGTTCGAGACGAGCATCCCCACCATCGGCACCGCCGGCTTCTCGCTCGAGCGTATCATCCTCTGGAGCACGTGCCGCAGCGACTCGGGTGAGGGCCTCACCGACGAGGAGAAGCTGGCCCTCGAGTTCCTCGGCCGCTGCCTGGACCTGGACCCGAGCAGGAGGATCAGCGCCGAAGAGGCACTGCAGCATGATTTCTTGCGCATGGGGCTGGATGGCCAGGAGTCTGCGGAGCTTGGCGAGGACGACGAGATGGATATCCTCAAGGTGTAAAGTAAGGAAGAAGGCGTAATTACGGTGGAGTTTTGGCATGTGTGGGAGTCCGGAGGGGTTTGATATTCCTGTGTGTATAGATTATTGTACATCTACTAGTCGCGTGATTGCTTACCTTTTATTTGCTCCCCTCGAACTGGCTTGAAGCGAGAACCCAAGGTTCGTCATCGATTGGAATTGGTTCGCTCGTTTAAGGTCGTGGAAACTTGGCCGGTTGATCCAGCATCATAGGTAGTGAACAACGAGCCTCACCGCGGAAAAAAAAAAAAAAAAGTCATCATCAAGTGGCGGGAATGTCTTTTCTTTTTCAGTCAGAACACCATTTGTAGAATCCATTTCATGCAAATGCCAAACGCCCGACCGAGGTTTCTCCCTCCAGTCCAGCCAGCCAGCGAGTGAGCCTCCGAGTTTCTTCCTCTTGAGCCCGCGTGGCTGCTTGCCAAGATGCCCGGCCTATTCCGCCCTTCAGCAGGTCAGGTACCTATCCCCTTCCCCCGCCTTGTGCAAAACCGAAAGTCCCATACGGCAGCCCCTTCATGCAACCAGCTGGACGACGCCACCGGCCTCCGTGATCTTCTTCTCCGCCAGCTTGCTGACCCATCTTGCGCGCACGACGAGGGGAACCTCAGGCAGGCGGCCCTTGCCCAGCACCTTGGAGTAGCCGAGAGGGAGGAGGTCGAGGACGGGGACGGTGTCCTTCTTCTCGCCAGAGACGTAGGCGTCGCGAACCTCGGCGGGGACGAGCGACCAGAGCTTATCGACGTTCACGATGGGCTTCCAGAAGTGGTTCTGCTGCTTGTGGAAGTACCGCATACCGACCTTACCGAAGTAACCGGGATGGTACTTGTCGAGATTGGTACGGTGGCTGTGGGTGTGCATGGTCAGCAATCGGCTCACTGTGGTTTTCCGAGCAGCTGCTGCTATCTCGACGGCGGTTCCGGGCTGCGACTCACTGGTGTTGACCACCGGCCAGACCACGACCACCTGGATGCTTCCTGTGCTTGCCAACACGACCCTTTCCTGCGGACACGTGGCCGCGGCTGTTGAGAGAAGATATACGTTAGCAAGCTTGTTCGTTCCGGTCATCCATTGTCTGCCCTCCTCCTGCTGCCGCCGTGGAGAACCTCATCGAGGTCCTCCCAAACTGCCCCGCGTCGCGATTGAAGGAATCTCCTCCCCGGACATCGAATCCATCTCTTTCACGGCAGCAGGTAGGTATTCGGGATGCAAGGCTTCGGGAAGTAAGTAGACGTACTGCTTGCGGGTTTTCGAGAATCTGGTGGGCATCTTGACGGCGGCCTGAGATGCTGATGGTTTGTTGATGTGCTGATGGAAATTTTCCTCGAAGTCGGCCGAATTTCCAGGTCTGGTGTGGGTGGTTCTCCGTGTGGCCTTGATAAGTCTCGCGCCCAATGAAATTGATTAAGCGAGTGGGTCGGCAATGGGGTTAGCCAGCCCTGGACCCTAAACCGATAATATGCCATGTGCCTCGTCAGGTGAGCTTGAATTTGCAATCACATCACAGGCACGGACCACTCTTATTATTCATGGCACTCTCAGGAGCATCGTACATGGGTACCTGATTCCCGAGTACCCTCTACCGGAGTCTCACCGGACGCGAGCACCGTCTTGAGGTTCCTGGGATCTTTCCCCCTTCATATCCACATCAGTACATCCGATATCTTCAATTCCGCGGTTCAGCCCAAGTACAGCCGAGAAGCCTCATCCTGTCTTGAAATCAGTCCGTACTCGCCTGTGCGACGGCTTGAGAGCGGCAATATCACGTGACCCCCGGAGAAGGCTCACTCTGAGTCGAGTGCCTCCCAAATCCCCCTTTTCCACACAGCTGCCCGGTTGGTTCGAGTCAGCAGCGATTTTGCAAAGCGCTTATAATGGGCATCCCAGAAGCTCTACAATGGCACCGGACCAACTCACATCACTGACTAGCGACAATGAGATTATCAATTTCCATCACCCCTTCACTCCTTACGATGTCCAGCTCCAGTTCATGCGCGCCGTTTACGACGTGCTGCAGCGAGGCGAAGGCCAAGTTGGCATATTAGAGAGTCCTACGGGAACGGTATGTGGCATCCAGCTCGCCTATTAGCTTTCTATCCTATATCCGGTATATGTCCGCTCTCGTAATGTCATGGCCTCAATAACGGAACAAGCCCATTTTCCCCTTGCGAGGATATGTGGTTGATGCCGGAAACACTCCTCTGTCTTCTGGCCCTTCTGTCCATACAAAGGGGCCTGCCACCCCAATGACTAACCCATCTTTGTAGGGAAAATCTCTCTCGCTCATCTGTTCCGCATTGTCATGGTTGAGGAACTACAAGAAAGAGCAGTATGAAATATCAATCAATACTTCGAAGGCAGGAATGGAGGGCGAACCAGACTGGATTATTGAGCATACTCTACGTCGAAAACGCGACGAGTTGGCAACACGGTGGGAGGAAAGAGAAGCAAGACTGGCGAGGATTCGGGCAAAAGAAAAGTCGATGGAGCAGCGTAGCAATAAGCGGCGACGGATAGAGGAACCCACCTCAAGGACTAAAGATGCAACCACCGACGAGGAAGCCGAGTTCCTTCTCGATGATTGGAATGAGGACGATGAAGTTGGAGACGATGATCCAATGTCCATGTTCAGCAAAGAGACAAGGGCTCTGATGGAGAAGGTCGGTCTCGGCGTGTCTAAGAAGGAGGACGAGGAAGAAGAGCAGGATGACGAACTCAAGGTGAACCCTTGCCCAGAGCCGCAGATATCCGGCTGCTGCTCAGAAGCTTATGTGTCCAGGTCTTCTACACTTCGAGAACACATTCTCAGCTCTCGCAGTTCATTTCCGAACTTCGTCGGCCCGTCTTCCCTCCTTCCATGCCCCCCAACATGGCCGATTCGACTCGCGAAGAAGCTAAAACCGGTCCACACGGGGAGGGGGTGAAGCACATTCCACTTTCCTCCCGTCAAAGACTGTGCGTTAATCCATCCGTCGCACGACTTGGCTCGTTGAGTGCGATCAACGATCGATGTACGGAGCTCCAGCAGCCAAAATCCAAAGACAAATGCCCGTTTGTACCCAAGTCGGATAACTTAAGTAATACGCACCAATTCCGTGACACAGCCTTGGCCACCCTTCCGGACATCGAGGATATGTTCCAGCTTGGCAAGTCACTGCAAGTCTGTCCCTACTACGCATCGCGGACCGCCATACCAGGTGCGGAGATTATCACTCTTCCATATCCCTTGCTTCTACAGAAGAGCGCCAGGGACGCTCTCGGCATCAAATTAGAAGGTAATATTGTCATCATCGACGAGGCACACAACATCATGGATGCTGTGGCGAACGTGCATGCGGCCGACATCCGACTCAGCGAACTGCGGAAGGCAAGGCAGATTCTCGGCATATACGTCAAGAGGTTTGGGAAAAAACTCAAGGGCGAGAACCGAGTTATGGTTGCCCAGGTTGTTCGAGTCGTGGATGCGCTGAGCGAGTGGCTGGATGGTGCTCTAAAGGTCAAGGTTTGTGCCCCGATAACTGACGCGAGTGGCTTCCCATTGACATGCTATTCCCAAGGGCGACCGGGGAATCACGGATCCAAATACTCTCCTCAAGGGGAGAGGGGCCGACCAGGTGAATCTTTACAAGCTCATAGGATATATCCGAGAATCGAAATTGGCATACAAGGTCGAAGGCTACGCGAGTCACATCGAAGAGTCGGAAGCTTCCTCAACACACAAAACATCCTCGACACCGGTCTTGCACACTCTTCAGTCCTTCCTCGCGGCACTTACCAACCTGTCCAGCGAAGGTCGCGTGTTCTACGAGAGGCTACCTGGCCCGCCTTCGGATATCAAGCTCTCTTATCTCCTCCTATCGCCAACACACGCATTCTCCTCGATCGCGGCGAGTGCGCGGGCGGTCATCCTCGCTGGAGGAACAATGTCGCCCTTTGACGACTACAAGGCCCATCTCTTCCCATATCTAGGTGTGGACAAGATCACCACCCTCAGCTGTGGGCACGTCATCCCGAGCTCCAACCTCTGTGTCTGGACGCTTGCCTCGATGCGGCCCAACACTGCAAAGACAAATGCAGCCGGTGATTCTGCAAGCAGTGGTGTGTTCGAGTTCAGTTTCCAGAAGCGCAGCAACAAGGGGATGATACGCCAGCTTGGAGTTGCGATGCTCAACATCTGCTCTGCCGTTCCGGACGGAGTCGTCGTGTTCTTCCCCAGCTACGGCTACCTCGACGAAGTGGTAGCGACGTGGGAGGCCCCCGATCCAGCGGGCGGCCCTGGCGCGAAGACGTTGTGGGACCGGCTGGAGTCGAAGAAGGCCGTCTTCAGGGAGACCAAGGGAGGGTCCAGCGAGGAAGTGCTTCAGGAATACAGCGCCGCAATTCTGGGCGAGGGAGGAGCGGGGGGTAGTAACACGTCCAGCGCTCGCGGAGCCCTCCTGCTCAGCGTCGTGGGCGGCAAAATGAGCGAGGGGATCAACTTCTCCGACCGGCTGGGCCGGTGCGTCGTCATCATCGGCCTCCCGTACCCGAACATCAACTCTCCGGAGTGGAAGGCGAGGCTCGAGTACATCGAATCTTCGACTCTGGCTCGATTAACCAGTAGCCCGACGACCGACGGCCCACCTGCTGGACGCGAAGGAGCGGCAGCGGCAGCGGCAGCGGCCAAGCAGGCTGCCAGGGACTTCTACGAGAACGCGTGCATGCGGGCCGTGAACCAGAGCATCGGCAGGGCGATACGGCACCAGAACGACTATGCCGCGATCGTGCTCGTCGACCGGCGGTTCGGCACGGAGAGGATACAGGGGAAGCTGCCCGGGTGGATCCGCGGGGGGATGGCGCAGGGGAGCGAGGAGAAGGGGCTGCAGGGGCTGATGGGGGCGTTGAGTGGTTTCTTTCGAGGGAAGAAGGAACAGCTGTAGAGAGTAACCCGCGTGTGACACTTCTGCCTGTACTGTACTATAGGTGAATTGCATGTCGAGACGAGAGTGACACTGCAGTATGTACCGTACTGTACATACCTATTTTCCAATTCCGGTGGTTGCACACGCGGTTCTACGCCATTGCTTAGCTCCGCACCATTTTGCGCCGTTACAACCTCAGAAATCCGCCCCGTGTGCAAGCCGGTCGCCGTGCCGACGCCAACTGTTGCAACTGCCGACCGCGACGAATCCGACCAGCCCCACACATATATAATCAACGCCCGAGGTCCATCTCCAAGCAACCTTCACTCACCCACTCCGTCCAGCAAACAATGTCCACCAAAGTCGATGTCCTGATATGCGGGAGCGGCTCGGCGGGCCTCTGCGCCGCCATCTGCCTCGCGCGGCACGGCGTCGACTACAGGGTGCTGGAGCGACGGCCCGGCGCGCTGGAGGTCGGGTAGGCCGACGGCGTGTAGTGCCGCACAGTCGAGGTGTTTGACAGCTTCAGCATAGACGAGGACACGCTCAAGGAAGCGTAACACGTGCTGGAGGTCGCGTTCTGGTCTGCCGGCGGTGGTGGTGGGGGGATTAGGAGGTCGCATTCTGCGGCTGATAGGAGACTGCGTTGAGCCACCACCCGGATGTCATTCTTAACCAGGCGAGGCTGAATGAGCTGATGATTGGGGAGCTGGGGAGGAGTGGAGTGCCGCCGATCGAGTATGGGTACGAGGTGAGGAGCATCGAGGTTGATGAGGCGATGGCGGGGGACCCCGACGCAAACTGTGTTTGGGTCACGGCTGTGAGGAACGGGGTGGAGGAGGTTTATGATGCGAAATACGTATTGGTAAGTGTGATATCTGTTTGTCTCGCCGTGCTGGCCCGGACGACGGACGCCTGGCTGCCGGTGTGACTGTCGGCATCAAGTTCCCCAGCACTCAGGTCGTGCGATTCCGTGATGCCCGCGCCGTCCAGCTGCTGAAGGCGCTGCCGGCCGACTGCCGGTGAAATGTAGGCCTGCCCTGCTGTTGGGTTTTGTTGTTGTATCCCAACTGGGTTGCTGATCTTGTTCCACAGGTTTGCACAAGGTCTTCGTCGATGAAGAGAGCTACAACTCTGGCCACGGACTCGTATATGACAGTTACAGGATTGACCCCAAGGTCGGTGCGTTGCTGGTTGTGCGGCCGGATCAATGTAAGTGCTTTTTGGAGTTTGGTCCCGGCCCGGTCCGGTCCCCGTCCCCATGAGCTCACTCAACGTGCTGAAACGATACAGACACGGCCAAGATCTGTGCACTTGAAGATGTCGACAAGATTGGCGACTTCTTCTCCGGTTTCCTCTTGCCAGTCGAGAGCTTGGAGACATGAAAATAGGAAGGGGGGTGTCATATAATTACCAGGCGAGTCCGGAGACGACGATGTCCTCGACAGTAAGCATGATGAACATGCGATATACCCATATACAACATGAATACCTACCTAGGTTTCCGTCTACAATCTAAATTACCTAGCAACGACATTACCGTTAATCTGCCACCCGTCATCACTGAAGTTGGGTACTCTGGCATCAACATGTACTCTGTATCACGTTGAATTTCCATAAACCTCAGCATTATCGCTCCTTGCCATCCGCCCAGACAGCCGGAATACCGAATTTTTATGGAGTATTTACTAATTGAAGTTGTTTCATTCGCACTTGGCCAGCTATCGCCAAGTAGCCAAGCCTGGGGTAGTCAAACCAGGACTCCAGCTCCTCACTAGGGACATTTTTTGTCCGGTTCGGCAGCCCACTGTGGCATGGGATACAGCCAACAACTCGGCAGATTCGAAGAATCCACTTTCCAGGCCCGGCGATTTGTCGACAAAGCTCCCGACCAATGTGACCCAGATGCCTGGCCTCGACCAACGCGGAAAGTTGTTCTCGAAGCCTCATGCCGTGCACTCCGGAGTTCTGGTGACAAGACATCCTCGAATTGGGTTTCGCTCACTTCATGGCTTCTCTCAGCAGTGACTTGGTAAAATCCGGAAATAGTTTGAACCTCGAGTTGGGACAATAATTTCCTTCACTCTTTTTTCAACGCTCCTTTTCCTCTCGTATCCTCGGAGACACCTCTAATTACCCAGCTTTGAGTTCTTTGGTAGACAGCGACCGTCTTCAAATCCCGTCGAATTATACGCTGACTGCAGCGACAAGTAATAGCGCTTGCCGGTAGCACTAGTCGCTGGGCAAAAGACTGACTGCTAAAAACGAATCAAGGGTCCTTCGGCATAGTTAACCCGCCACAGCACCTTCGTTTGAAGCGTGATAACCACTTTTGGCATTAATAGCCATCTCCTCGGGCGAAGTTGAAGCCACTCTCAGGGGTGCGATGGGGTCAGCGCTGGGGGGCCATGGGGAAATGGGGAACTAGTTGCGTCATCAGATTGAGATTCGGGGCTTGAAATGCGGGGGATTGGAGGGGAAATTCAGATGGAGAGGATCCCCGGCTGCTAGCACGGTAAAGAGGAAAGGAGGCGGGGCTACGTGCAGCCCAAGTAATTTAGACCGCGTGATTTTGATCAAGGCTTGGTAGGCGGCAACGGTGCTTCAAGATTCACATATATCAGGTCGTTGCATACCTACCTAGGTAGGTAGACACTTGTTCCTCGCTCAAGGCTACTCCATAATTACCCCACAAGAACTTTAGTCACCCACTCCGTCAAGATGGGATCCCACGGCGACCCAACCCAGCCCAAGGGCTTCAAGAAGTTAAGTCCCAGAAACCCCCTATGCCAACCCCCCACCCTAACACCCTCCGCAGGTCCTCATCGCCGGCGCCGGCCCCTCGGGCCTCATCCTCGCCATCCTCCTCGCCCAGCACGGCATCCCCTCGCTCGTGCTCGAGGCCTGGCCGCACCTGGACACGCGCCTGCGCGCGACGCAGTACGGCGTCCCGGCCACCCGCGTGTTCCGGCGCGCGGGAATCCTCGACGACATCCGCGCGGCGTCCATCCCGTCCTACCCGACCATCACGTGGTGGCGCGTCGCCGACCACCAGAGGCTCGTCGAGATGGACCTGAACCCCGTGGCGGGGCACCCGGACCGCATGACGGTTATTCCGCTGGGGGAGCTGGTGCAGATCATGCTCCGCCATTGTAGGGAGAGGTTTGCTGGCTTGGTGGAGGTGAGGTTCGAGCATCGTGTTGTTGGCGTGGGGCAGGATGACGCGAGGGGCGTCGCGTGGGCGGATGTGGATGTTGGATCGGCGACGGGGGCGCGGAAGGAGCGGTTCGAGGCGGATTATGTCATTGGGTGTGATGGGGCGAAAAGCGCGGTGAGGAAGTCGCTGTTCGGGCATGAGTGGCCCGGCCAGACTTTTGATCAAAAGATTGTTGTGCAGAATGTGAGGGGTTTGCTTGCTCCCTGCAGTAGAGGCCTTGAGAGTGGTGTCGTTTGGTTAGTGGCTGACTGGATGTCCAACAGGTGTGGTACGATGGCTTTGAGAAGCACGGCTGGGAAGGGGGCAACTACATGGTCGACCAAGACACCTGGGGCCTCATCGCACGGCGGGGAAAGGGCGGTCTCTGGCGGGTGACCTACGGCGATGTCGGCGGCCTGACAGATGAAGAGTACCTTGAGCGCCGTCCGAAGCGGCTGGAGAAGATGCTGCCTGGGAATCCGAAGCCGGATCAGTACCGCATCGGAGAGACGAACATCTACAATATGCACAACAGGTGCGTCAAGAAGATGCGAGTGGGCCGCATCCTGCTCGCTGCCGATGCTGCCCACGTCTGCAACCCCTGGGGCGGGTATGGATGCATGACAGCTGTCCTGGATGCTGGAGGTCTGGCCGAGTGCCTGATCGGGCTGTACGAGGGGAAGGCGGGCGATGAAATCCTTGACCTCTACGAGAAGGTGAGGCTGGAGAAGTTCATGGAATTCGTCGACAAGAGAAGCATCAAGAATATGAATCGGCTGTCAAAGACCGACCCCTGGACAGTTCTCGAGACGGACAAGTTCTTTGGCATCTTGAAAGAGCTGGAGGGAGACGAGCATGCGAGAAAGAAGTTCTTCCTGGTAGGTTCCGACAAGCGCATTCCTTGCTGAGCGGGACGACGCGTTGCTGACAAGGGTTGTTGCTAGAAATGGTCGAGCATCGAGTATGACTTTACCCAGCATTACACAACTGGCCCATCGACTAGTCAATGACACCGGCCACGTCGCATCAATCTTCCAGGCCAGTCGAGGTTCTTCCATTCCTTATCCATTCGAGGGGCGCGTCGATGTCTCTTAGGCCGCAGTCGGCGGGTGGGCTTGTTTCGAGGGCCTTTCTATTTTGTTGGCCATCCGCAGTGGAAGAACTGGATGGAATGCCCAAGAGCGCAGCGATTCGTCCCCGTGGCCGTGGAATGTGAATTAGTTAGGACCCAGGAAAGAGGACTGCCTCACCGTCTCAGGCGCTTAGGTCAGATAAGTCCCCAATGGAGAAGACTTGGTGACATACCCGGCCACATTTTGATGAAACCCCGAGGAAGAATCTGATGGTGCGGAAGAAGAGGCTGCTTGAGGGGACTCGGGCAGATTGTGATGATGGAATAACGGATGCGGTGTGGAAGGTAAATACCATCGATCGAGTAAGGCGGTCAAAAAGAAAAGCGGTGGAAAAAGGTAAAGTGCAGGCACAAATACCCTGGGCAGAGATGTGTCGCTGCGATGAGCTCCATTGGAGAAGGGTTGGAAAAACATCAAAATCCTCAGAACACACCACACACTTTCACACCACACATGCGAATTCGAATATTTCGCACCTGCCTGGACAATCCAAGTACCGCATCTTTGGAAAACCCAAGAAGTCTTCTGGAAAGGAAGGAAGCACAAAGGTATTGTTGGTGAGTGGAAAATATCCGGATTCCCTTTCTTTTCAACACATCACCTGAATCCCCTGATATCACATCTTGGACCATTGTAAAGTTTGCCTAACCACCAGAGACCGACCTGACCTTTTGCATCCTCCCAAGGCAAGCGTTTCCCACTGCAACCACCATAAAATACCACCCATTTCACATAAACCAGAACATCATCCGCACCTATCTTTTCTCCCTCGCCCTACGTTCTGCTGACGCACCGTTTCGAAGTTAAGCAAGGCAGCCATCATAAGCTACATCACACCGCATCTCTCATATCAGGCAAGATTCACGTCTTCCTCTTCTCTGTCACTGGTTCACCTCGCTGACCACCTTCTCCAGGTCCTGCAACAACAACCACATCAACATCAGAAATCATGGCAACCAAGCCCGAAAGCAACAAGCTGATGCTCAGCGAGCGAGAGATGGAGATCCTCTCCAACGCCTGGAAATGCATGAAGAGCCAGCCTGAGGTTCGTTTACCCTATTGACACCCCTCCGCGGACCATCCTTTTTTTTTTTTTTTTTTCGCTGCTTTTTTTCCCCATTTCCGTTCCACGCCCATCCGATCTCACATTACCCTCACAAACTCCTGAATCCCGCTGACATGCATTTTCCCAGATCGACTACACCAAGCTGGCCGCCGAGTGCGGCATGACCAACGTCCGCAGCGCCTCCAACGCCTGGGGTGCTATTAAGAAGAAGCTCTTCTCCGACATGGTCACGCCGTCCCCCGCCAGCGCCAAGAAGCGCAAGACCCCTGCCAGCAAGGCCGCCGGCGTCAAGAACGAGGACGAAGACGATGACGAGCCCGACGCCGCCATGGAGACGCCGACCAAGAAGCGTAGCCGCGCCAAGCCCAAGCCCAAGGCCGCCAAGGTCAAGAAGGAGGAGGTCAAGGACGAGGTCAAGGACGAGGGCGAGGACGAGAAGTCCGGCGTCAAGAAGGAGAATGCCGAGGAGGATGACGGCTCCGATGGATCTCCTGGTAGCCGGGCCTATATGGGTTAGGTTGTTCCGCGACGGTAGCTTTGGGGGAACGGGAGGGAAAATATACCTGTGTGGAGGCATTCCAAACCCGCTGCATGCTTGTTTGGCCTTTCCCACTTCCACTTGGCACTTCCCTCTCCTCATTGGCATTGCATCAAATCCTCTTCATAAGCAATAGCTGTTCATAGACGCATAGGTGGATACACAAAAACGGTCAAGGAATGAACATGCTTTCTGGCGCAATGCGATTTTATTTGCATTCTCGTAGCGCCGTGACATTGGCCAGAGCGGGTAGGATGCCGGTGACTAGGTACCTCATCTTTACCTGCAGCACCGGAAAGGAAAGGTCGACCGAGAATCAAACCCATCTGGAAAGGAAAGGTCGACCGGGAGTCAAACCCATCCGGAAAGGAAAGGTCGATGGAGAATCAAACCCATCGCCATTCCTCACCCACATCTTCTTCCCCATCGCTCTGACGCCACCGTCCCCGTATTTCTCCCACTCCAGATCCTTGACAATCGTTGTAGCGGGTGGGATCTCTCGTGATGTCGGTCAGAGTACACCAAATGGGGTCATCTAAGATACGACAGCTACCAAGGCGATGATAAGTAGCAAGCTCCAGGTTCCAGTCCTCCTTTCCTTTGCCTCCTTGGATGGAAAGCGTGTAGTCGATGAAACAAAATCGACATGATTCACAAAATCGACCTGGTCCTACTACCATTTGCTGGAGATTGAGCAAAAATTCCGGTGAATCGCCAATCTGGGAAACCCATCTTTGATAGAGGTTGGACTGTAAAGTTTCAAAACAATGCAAGTGTAGGCAAACAGACAACTTGATGCTCCGAATAAGTCTTTCAAATCGATCTGGGGACACTGAAGGACCAGAAATCGAGTGAAAGCGGGCCGCAAAAAGCTCGTTGTCGATTATCTTGGCGCTGTAGCTGTGTGTGAACTTCCAGAGTACCATTGAATCCATGGAATGAGGAACGGGTTGAGTCAGTTCACAGAAAAACTGGGTATTGGCGATTTCATCCATAAATGTCCTTTCGCTGTCATGCCATTTGGGCTCAGTTTTGGCACCAAGTAATGACTTTTGGAGAAGTCGTGTGCGGTGGCGTCTGCCTGGTGGGTGACGTTCAATAGGAAAGTGGTCTTCGATGGGCCGATCGTTCTCTACGAAATCGCAGACGATCTCGGGATCGGGGCCAAGACCAATATCAAGACGGAACAGGGGAGCAAGATGCGAAACAAACAGGAACTGGACGTGAAATACCCATCCTTGTCACACCATGCTAGGTGTTTGATGGGATTCAATAGAGTACAGTTCTCTCAACGCAAGTCAAATGTCTGGCATTCCGTCTCGCCCCTCAGCCACATGTCGCCAGTCTCCCCTTGCATCACCCCATGCACATACGCATCCCCGACAAGCTCATAACCACTTCCACCATCCCTCCGCCTCAAAAGAAACGGCACCGCGCCTCCGAAGAAGATGCACACCAGGTCGCCCGACTGCGGCTCATGCGATCCCAGCCCCAGATACCCCTTCCTCGTTCTGAACAAGCACCGGCCAACGGTATACGCTCCGACCATGGTACGGAAATGCGCCGCCAATGCGTTTACGTCCGCGGAGGCCACCTCAGGCAGGAACGGCCGCGATTCTGAGTACAGGCCTGGAGGGTAAGGGCTCCCAGCGGCGTCGTCTCCACCACCGTCGACACCGCTTCCGCCCCGAAGGCGCTGGAGCCACGCGACGAACTCGACGAACTGGGCAGGAACCATCTCCGGTGCGCAGTGCAGCGCGAAGACGCCGTCGTGCTCGCGGCAGCCGGCGGTGAGCGTCATGACGTACGCGGCGACGACGGCGGCCTCGGTGGGGTATGGCCCATCCCCTGGGACGATGTATGGCTCCCAGGGTGCCGAGGGGGTGAATACGGCGGGCTTGGCGGCTGAAGAGGTGGCTGCGCTCCCTGGGGAGACAATTTCGCACACGTCGGCGATGGTGTCGAGTTCGAAGCCCAAGAGGTGGAGGACATTGCTGGTCCGGAAGGGGATGGGCGGGGACGGGGCGTGCGCAGGTCGCCGGCGGCGGAGAATAAGTTGTACCACACGGAGGACAGGTTGGGTTTGGTGTCGGGCCGGTGCTATCGGGGCACCCAGGAAGGGAAATCTCCGTCGTATACGTTCTCGGGGTCGCGGTCGACGCATGTCAGAATGTGTAGGCTTTGGCTGTGCCGTATCGATGCCTCGGTCGCGTCGGCGTAGACTGCTTGCACGGTTGCGGAGTAATCGGGGACCAGGTCTAGCGCTTCTCTGCAGAAGGCGGGGAAGTTCATCAGCACGTACACTTTGTCCCTCGGGTCTGTGGCGTCGAATCTCTTCCCTCCATCCAGCAGACTGTGGGGGGGCTGGTTCTGGCGGCCGAAATGGTCGCCGCGCATGTTTATGATATTCAAGCGCGTCTGGGTGAAATACTTGGACATGTCCCTGAGCGCGCTCTATTCAATGAGCGCCGAGTTCGTCAACGTTCAATCCGCGGCGTAGTATAGCTGAGCGTAGGTCAACTCTTCATCGCCGCAGGTAAATAGCAAGTTACGGTCGAAGTATACTTCTTGGACGACTTATATCAATGGCCAATTGTCAGTTCTACGGCATGAGACCCGTCGGTCTCCGTTGCTTACCCATATCCTCGAGAACCATGGCCGGTTGAAGAGGTGGAAGAGCGAGCCCCATGCCCGCGAGTCCGGAGGGGGAAGGCCATTGAGGCCCATCTCTTGGGCCTGGAGCATATCCCCCTTCCCTCTCCAAGTGGCCATCAAGTTCCTCAGGGGATACTCCTGCCCGCCGGCAGACAATGGCAGAGATGTCCCGAGTCACCTTGAGCGCGTCGACAGAATCCTCATCGGAGGGGCCCAGCCAGACAAGACATGTCCTGCACGAGCTGTATATCAGGTGCATGAAGCAGCTGTACCTGCGCCGCCCTCTCACCAGGTCGGCCTGGTTGATACAGACCGCATCTGCCCAGAGGAAGCGAGGACTGCTGGGGAGAGGGAACCGGCTGAGAACGGCGTGAAGGTTTTTCGTTATATCCAGGCGCGCGTCACCGCAGAAAATGGCCAGTCTACAGCCCCGGTTGCCCCAGACGTACGACAAGGCCTCGAAGTCGGGCTTCGCATCTATGGAGCATATGTGCAAGGCCACTGATATTGGATCCTGGCCACTGCCGGGGAGAAGTTCGAGCAGGCGAATGTCGCGAGGTCCTGGCAGGGGCTCGTACTAGTAGCATTGTTTTGTCATGGGGATCTGCACTTTTGATTTCTTGCAAATTTAAATATCAATCTTGGCAAGGAGGAATGGTGGAGCTGGATCTGAAAGCCAAGACCAAGACCTGAGATTGATTGCACAGAAGGTACAAGAGACCTTGTACTGTAGGTAGGGCAGGAAAAGGGGTTTGAATGCAGCCTTCATAAATCCCCTGTCAAATTGATACTTAGAGGTAAATTGCTACAGCTTTTAAGTCGTTATATGTGGTGTTGGCTGGCACAATCAAACTTTGAGTCTGATTGGACGATCTGCCCTAAAAGCCTCCATGGATAATTGCACCAACAACCGATTGAAGATATGAACGAACCCTGTCGTGTGCGGCTTGAGGAGAGCTGCGCCTCAGCAAACAACATGTGCGATTGGATGCAACCCCGCCCGTCGCGAGGCAGGATCATGATGAGGTTGCGTTGCCAAGAAGCTGGAGAATACTATAATAACAAAGGATCTCTCCCCCCTTTTTCTGATTATATGATGAATTAATGATTGACCAACGACTAACCTACGGATTAACCTCCAATTGACCTACAATCAACCTACAAATTGCTGTAGAAACGCAAACATTTATCATGCCGACTGTAACTACGCTGTCGCAGATCAGCATATTCAACGTCGGCCCATTGACGACCACCTTTACGACTCCAGCTTCATGTATTCATGACACCTGGCTCGCCGCGCCCGCGGAGGGACCGAAGACGGTCTGGTACGCGCTCGATTGCCGCGACGTGACAGTGAATGACTGCGCCCCTTCCACTGCCGCCCTCAAGTCCCATATCCCGAGCGATGTGGCGTCTAATCCCGCTGCGCACTGGATCCCCTACTACTCGCCGGGCGTCGTTTGCCCGTCCGGCTATCAGACGGTGGGTGTTGCCGTGAAGGTCAACCCCACGTCCACCAGCATGTCCGGCATGTTCACTCGACCAACTTCTGGTGATGATTCTGAGGATGAGCCAACTTCTGGTGATATTTCTGGGCATGGCCCGATGTTTAACCCTGGCACCAACGTCCTGATGGATGCTCTTGATCCCGGCGAAACCGCCGTGATGTGTTGCCCAAGGTATGTCGCTCGCTCCATCTCGTCTCATCCACCCCCCAGGAAACTAACCACCACCGGGCCGCCAGCTCCTACATTGCGGACGCCCATGGCCTCTGCTGGTCGGCATTGCCGACCTCGGTTCCCAAGCCGACCGAGTACTGCGAGAGGCTGATCCCGAACAACGACCTCGACTCAATCACGGCGACCTTCCCGCTCTACGGTCAGACGGTCACCGCCGAGGTCTTCACCTTCACGGCCACCTCCCCGATCATCCTGTCCACGCAATCGCTCTCCGCCACCGACGCGGCGAGCATGGTCCTCGTCGGCAACGCGCCGCCCATCATCATGGTCCACCAGGCTTCGGATGTCAGTTCCGCGGGGAAGGGGAAGGGCGGCGGCTCGGGCGCCTCTGAGACGAATGCGGCGGCTCCCGGTGCGCACATGGGAGGGGGTGGGGGCGGCATGGCTGCGCTTGTTGCTGTGTGGTGCGCTGCTGTGGCGGCTGGGGCGATGCTGATGGTGCCTTTCTAATCTTTGCTTTTTTTGACGGATGAGCTGAGTGGTTGGGCACTTGGTAAATGGTGTACTATATGTTAAAAGGGGTTGCCACCAAGGCCACGTTGGACTGGAGCTGTCAAGAACTGGGTCCGCGATGCCTTGGGAGGTCCTGGTTAAGGAGGGTCTCATCACCGAGGCGGAGAAGGAGACAGCCATCGAGTAGCAGAAAGACGCTATTCAGCTGCCCTTCACGGATGAAACGCCCATCAACTCCGGTTGTATCTCTAAGCCAGCTAGACCATGTATATCTTCTAAGTCTCGGTGTCGAGAGGATTACCACCCGCCATGCCTTACCGAGCGAGTGAACCACGTGTCTAAGTAGTACTCGCGCAGGTACGCCTTTCCAAACGCCTTCTTGCAGAAGTCGTATTGCTCATCCGTTCCCGCGAGGAACTGCATGGACTTGCAGAAGTCCCAGTGCTCGGGAAACCACCCACCATACTCCCAGTCGATGATGCCCGTGATGCGACCATCACGGACCAGGATCTTGTGGAACGCGAGGTCGCCGTGACTGAACACGACGCTGTGGTCGGTTTAGTGCATCGCCGCGTACATTTCCCGCGGCAGCGGCGCGAGTTTCTCGTGCAGCTGCGCGAGCTGCCATCCGGATCTTCTGTCAACTGCAGGCCCCCTAGTGACGGAGCCTATAAATTTTGGCGGCGGTGGGATGCTCCGCATCTGCCGAAGATAATCCGTTAGATCGGCACAGATGGAGTCCTTTTGCGACTGCGGGAGATCCTTCCAGATGTTTGCTAGCTTGTCGCCCTCGAGGAACTCCATGAGTATGTACTTGAAGCCGTTTTTCTCATAGACACTGATGATCTTGGGGACGGGAAGCGTGGTATGGGTGCGGATAAATTGAATGTTGTCTACTCAGCCAGGTCGAGATCCGGTCCAAGTTTGACTACAATGTCGCCGCCAATTTTCAGGATCTTCTTCGGAGAGTGCTCTGATGCAGATATGGCCTCGGCATTTCGGAGTTGGTCATCCGTGAGCTCGAGCCCTTTCTGGGCCCATCCGGTGCTGTCTAAGGGAAGTGGTGTTCTGAGGCTCATTGTTGTTTGCATCAACAGCGGCTCCATCGGACTATTGGCCATCTCAGCTCTCTTCTCCCTAAAGAACCTAGCAACGCAGTAAAGGGCTGGTAGCAGTTGGGTCGCGATCAGTGTGGCAGCAACTCTGGCAACGAAGCTGGCGTATGGTCCCTGCGGAATAGACCCGGGTCGAAACGTGTCGCCTTTGGAAGATGCCAGATGAACTGCGATGAGGAAGTGGTAGGGCGTAGGCAGCTGCGTTGGCTGAAGCCGAAGTTGAAAGGGGCGGGGGCCGGCGTGTTGGCGTCGACTCCATGCTCCGCACCTCTCCTCAGTTTCCGAACCCGGAGGAATATCCAGACGCAAAGGCCGCCCAGGATGACGCCACCTATGAAGCCGCCAACGGCACCACCGATTACCGCGTTCTAGTCGGGGGCATCCAACTCCAACATGGTCCTACCCAGGCGGAGAGCCTTCGCCTCCGCGGTCGTGTTGATGACGCTGGCTTTGCTCTACCATCTTTGGAGGCTCGGAATTCGCCAGGGCCTTGGCCGACCCGCGGGGGGTTTGTGCAACCTCCCAATCGACGACAAATATTTTTGGAGGACAGTCGTGACTCACTACCCCGCCCACTCGATCCGCGCGCTGCCTACTGACCCTCCCGTGAACTACCCCAAGATCCAAACAGCCTTCCCTGCCGAATCCGCCGATGCGCAGAGGGTTCGCGAGGACCGTTGGCGCGCCGTGAAGGAGACATTTGCCAAGTGCTGGTCAGCGTACAAAGAGCACGCATGGCTCTCAGACCAGCTAGCCCCTGTATCGGGGGGCCGTCGCAACAGCTTCGGCGGCTGGGTGGCCACACTGGTCGACTCGCTCGACACCATCTGGATCATAGGGATGCGCACCGAATTCCATGAGGCCGTAGCTGCTGACGACATGGCTGCACAGCAGAACTCGACATCGCTACCTGGTCTCTGGCCGCTGGTCGTAGATGCCCAGGCCAAGGTCTTCAACTCTGGGATAATTTTTACCCTCGGCGCCATGGCAGACTCGGCGTATGAGTACTTACCCAAAATGTCGGCCTTGCTTGGGGGTCAGCTGCCGGTATACCAGACTATGTATGAGGAGGCGATGGCAACGGCCACGAAATACAACCTGTTTCGGCCGATGACGCTGACAAACGAGGATATCCTGGTCTCTGGTCAGGTGCACACGAAAAAAGAGAGCGGGAAAACGTCCGTCGAGCTGGAGCCACAGGGCCGCGTCTCGTTTGCTTCTTAGGTGGGCTGTTGGCGCTGGGCGGGAAACCCTTCGGCCCCGACGACGACATGACCACCGCGAACAAGCTAGGCGATTAGTGTGTGTGGACCTACAAGGCCTTCCCCCCACGGAATTCCCGGATAGGCGGTACATCCTCCGGCCCGAAGCCATCGAGAGCGTGTTTGTCCTGTATCGCGCGACGGGTCGGGCAGACTTCGTTGAGTCAGCCTGGACCATGTTCGAGGCCATTGACAAGAGCACGAGTACTGCGCTTGCAAACTCGGCTGTCTCGGATGTCACTATCCTGGACGAGGAGCTGCATCGATCGGACTCTATCATTGAAGTACTTTTATCTGATCTTCAGTGAACCGGAGCTAGGTAGTTTAGATGAGTTTGTCTTCAATACAGAAGCCCACCCCTTTAAGCGGCTTCTTAAATAGGGAACAACGAGTGCGGGGGGTAGCTGTTCAAGTCTTTCGACGCCGCCTAGACAATATTTGCCGTGGCGGATGACTAGAGCATAGGCCGAAAATACTGTATCTGACACTCTGGATTAATGTGATCAAGAACTGCTTGGTACTCCCCTTAGGTCAGCCCCGTCAGCCCCGTCCAGCAGAAACGGGCTCCTGGCTCCGCGTTGCGACTCCCACTCAGCCGCCATCGGCCTGATGCTCAGCGACGCCGTCGGACATCCTGTTGAACTGCTTCGTGTGTCAGTACGATCGAGCTTCTAGCAACCTAGATAGGGGGTGCGCTACCGGCTACCTCTCTAGCCCCCACCTTCTCTCTGAAGGTCTGCACAAGCTCGGCAGCTCCCGATGATTTCCATCTACGTTCGAGTCGAGGGCAAAACATGTTCTGTATGTATTTTGTATTTCACTATTTACAACCCTAGACTATCGAGCTCTCTGCTTCCGCAGCTTGTGCACGTCCGAGCGAGTTTGCCCTTGCACTGAGCCCACCACTTCTGCTCCGCCCTATCCTAGTTGTGTGCAATGCCACATCCTAGCGCTGCAGCGTCAGCAGACCGGGCCGGTAAGGCAGCTGGCCGTAGTCGCCGCCGGAGCTGGGGGATTTTCCCTGGTAGAGCAACTGCAGGTTGCACGGATCAATGGTCATTGTCTGGTCGGGGTCGCTGCGAATCAGATCGCCGTGGCTGATGTCGTTGGTCCAGGTGGCGCCACTGTTGGCCTTGCCGGCGAAGGGCTGGCTCTCGCTTGCGGCCTGCGGTGTCCACGAACCGCTCAGACTGGTGGCCGTGAAGGAACGGAAGAACCGCCCGTTCCCCCCAATGGCCTCGACGATCATGAGGTATTTGTTCTGGCCCTTGACGGTGTAGACCTGAACTCCTTCGAATAGGCTGTTGGTCGAGTCGCTCAGGACCACGGTCGATGATGAGCCGAAATTGCCCGGGAAATTTCCGATGGGCATGCTGGCCCGGTAGATCTTCCCATTGTCTCCTGCAAAGAACAGGTACATGTTCGTGTCGTCACCGATGACTGTCTGGTCGATGCAGCCGGTGCTGGAGCCGGAGATGCTTCCGGAGAAGAGCGGCTGCGTTCCTGACCATCCATTCGCATTGGTGGGATCGCTTGACGTCTTGTAGGAGAATGCCGTCGGACCCCACTGATACGCGAGCACCCAGATGCTCTTTGGGGCAAAGTAGAAGAGTGTGGGCGCAACGGTACCCGCACTCATCGCGTTCTGGCTCGCCGAGGCCATGTCAGACCAGTTCGTGAAGAGGCCAAAGTTCATCGAGCCCCAGTTCGATCCCGTGTCGTGGGTCGTCGCATACACGAGATTCTGGCCCTTGTAGGGGACGGTGGTGAAGTCCTTGAGCGAGACCCACCCAGACTTCGGGTTCGCCAGCGGGCCGCTCGATGTCCAGCGGTACGTTGACGGAAGATCGCACGTGGTGGCCGTCTGCGCCACGACAACGGCCGCTGACGCTAGCAACACGATGCCGGCCGACGCCGGGCTAACATTGGTGTTGATAAGTCTCATCGTAACGCTTTCTCCTCACAAGGACATGTGAAAAGGAAGAGGCCGAGCATGTGAAGGAAGGAGCCGAGGCGGAGGACCGCCGGGTTTATATAGCCTACGGCATTATGCCCCAGGGCATGGCTATACGGACCCAATTGCCCCGGAAAGGCTCCTGGGCATGCAGTGGTTTAACTGAACAAGAGTAGTGCAGTACAGACGGGGTGGTGGTCTTCCGGGTCGCATACCTCTTCGTACTTGGCATATTCCTCCGTTAATACAAGGTAAATTACCGGAAATGCGCTCCAGTCCAATGGGACCGTAATGTGGGGAGAACCGCCGGGAAAAGCTCCCCCAGGCACTACGATAACTACATGATAACCGCCTGAAAGCCGACACCACACATTCCGGACAAAGGGAAGATGCGACATTACCCACGCCAATGGCCGCGGCTTATAGTACCAATCTATATTGTGGTAGTGCATAAGATGATCTCATTGGTGCGCATCGTGATCCGTGGGGAAGGATGGATCCTATTGGCTGTAAATAACCATAATAGAGTCCCTGGAGGCTAGTGTAAGGGGTCAAGGGGGTTATAGCCAAATAACAATTGATTCAAAGGGGAATGGCACCAAAAAGTATTACGGCGTGCAGCATACCAATAGACGAACTCGCCTCTGTTTAGCGTATCTGGCTTGAAAGACATTGTTGGTCGGGGAACTACTGGGCTCGTCGTGCTCAACGTACTGTCAAACTCAATTATCAAGATGTCCAGAGACAGGGAGCGTCAGATATATAAGCGGTTGACGGGCCACAAAGAAATACTGCGTAGCTGCAGCACCTTAGAGTCAGGAATCTGCCTGGAGTATGCTTCCAACTACCATCTCAAATCATTCAACAAAAGTAGTAAGCTGGCCACAAACAAGTACTGCATTGGTCTATTGAACTGGCAGAAACTGTCGACTTTATTCATAGGTTTGGTATTATCCACGGAGGTTTGACGGGCATGTGCAGCTTTCTTCAGAGGGGTTTCCAGAACCAGTGCATGACTAATCATCAAAACATGATATCACCAGGAGGTGATTCACTTCAGGGTGTAGGTTGATATGCTCCTTGCCGGTCGCACCAGGACAAAGGTTGATAAACAAGTTAAGTGGCATGGTACAGCAACCAACACAGGTCACCGAGTGGTGTAATGGTCAGATGCGATGCTGACCGTCGCGCCTACGACAGCCACCTCTGGGTCCGTTCTGAAGGCAGGCGATCCTTGCACCACTCAATTTTTTTCCTTTTTTATTTTATTTTGCTTCATCTTTGCTAATGCACACCTTGGGAAATTATTATATCCATGCTCCCTCTCTATGACATGATCCGACCTGCCCAGGTGAGCTATTCAAATCCTGTCAGGTTCCGAACCACTTTTTTTTTTTTTTTTTTTTTGAAGGGGTGGGTGTTTGTCTCTTGGTGGCTGTCAACATTAAGCTTGAAGGGAGTCAGATTGGTTTCTACCATCTTATATGTTGCCTCGACTAGGTAGGTCGATGAGTGCATAGTCTTGTCGTGTGGCGGCAGGATTTGCTCGCAACATATCACACTTGGCGGCTCCCACATTTAGAGCGCCATGCTGGCACCCTCCCTTGCTAGAGGCCGACGAAGTCCCTATCAAGCGGCAGCGGGGGCGCTGAACCGCGTCAGAACCACGCTTGGTAGGCTACTTTATCGTCCTTGGTTGCATCTGTCAGTCTCCTAGACGACTACAGTTGCGGCTTCCATCATCCTCACAACCTGCTTCCCGCACAACTCCAAGCTCCCGCAGTCCTACCTCGCCAAATCATCTTCGACTACAGACCCCCCGACTGCGCCAAGACATCTGCTCCCGGCTACGCAACGCGCTCGACTACGCCACCGACTACGGCGGTGAGGACTCGATCATCAAGGTCTTGCTACATGGCGATTGACACGGGCGCGTGCGGGGGAGTGCGTCATTCGACGTGACGGAATCAGTGGTGAGAAGTTGGTCTATCGCACTTCATAGGGCGAGAGTGTTCTGTAACGTGGTCATGGTTGGTCATTCCCAAGAACAGCCCGCGTGCCTCAAGAATTTGGGATAGGATATAAGATGGTGTAAAATCGACCCGATGATATTCTTGTCGATCCCTGTGGAAATTCGTTGGAAGCCTGGGTGAGGTATGTAAATCCCGCCAAGCCGTGACTTGGTACTGGAAATGATTGGTCAAAGGCGATATCGGTTACAAAAATACACCCCTTATCACAGAATATCTACGTCAGTCGCCACCGTTGAATGCCAGATCGCATCGTATTTCGTATTTTCGCGTTTCTGCATCGATCCCTCAGCCCTCCACAGTATGTGATATACATGTGGTGGCTAATTCTATGTCAAGGCCAACAACGGCTGGACAAACTACCTATAAATGCTTGCCACTGGCCCCCCTGGCCATGGCATTGCATTTTAGGTTTCGCTAATACCGGGCACTACAATAGCGCCATCCAAGTCAATTTAGCCAGAAATTATGAAGCTCTTCTCAGTTATCTCGGTACTCGGCCTGCTGGCCACCTCGCCCCTATCCCTTGCCGCAGATCCACCCGACAAGTGCGACACCAAATCCAAGGCCAAGGACGGCAAAGACTTCGTCCTGACCGACCAGGGCGACAACTCGCACCTCGCGCCGCTGGCCAAGAAATTTTCCAACGCCAAGAAGCATGTCAGCGTCGCGCACGTCTTCGACGACGGCAACCACAAAGTCACCATCGACGCGGGCGGGAAGTACCAGTGGGAGAAGACGTCCGACTTCAACGACCGCGAGACAATAAAATGGGTGCCGCAGGGCATCACGTCGACAGCCGACGCCGTGGAGGATGGCAAATACGGCGACCACGACGGCTGGATTGTCAGTTGGCACCGGAGCGATAACAAGAGCGTGCGCGTGACCTTCATCGACAAGAAGACAAAGAAGTACCGACACGTGCTGCTGGTCTATCCATATGCCGATGATGACTTCAAGGCGGTTCCCGTGCATGCTGGCGGGATCGTGTGGTACGGCGACACCCTTTGGGTTGTCGACACGGACAATGGGACCCGCGTCTTCGACCTGAGCAACATATGGGAGGTTGAAGCGGGCAAAGGTGTCGGTAAGAAGTCGGGCGGAGGATATTCTGCTGCTGGATACAAATACGTTATCCCTCAGATCAGGCATGTCCCCCACGGCTTCCCAATGTCTCGACTAGTATTTACTAACACAATACGTCAATAGGTGGTACAAATGGACCTCGCCGTTCAACTTCCAGTTCTCCTTCATCGCTCTCGACCGGACCTCCACTCCCGACAGCATCCTGGTTGGCGAGTGGGTCCCCAAGAGCAGCTCGGCGCCCATCCGCTTCGCCGTCTGGGACCTCGACTACAAGACGCGCAAGCTCAAGGCCGACGGCAAGACGGCCAAAGGCAAATGGGCGTCGTGCGTGGACGTGCACAACATGCAGGGCGCCGTGCAGGTCGGCTCGCAGTTCTACATCTCGACCAGCAGCGGCGACGCCTACGGGTGGGTTCCGGGCCAGGACCCGCATCGAAATGCGAGATTCTTCCCAAAGGGCTCCGAGGATCTGAGTTATGATCCGAGGGGGAACAAGCTCTACTCGCTGACGGAGACCACTGGGGAAAGATATATCCTCGAATCGAACCTTGACGATATCAAGGTTGTTTAACTTGACGGTCCCTTACCAATTCGTTGTTAAAATTTGTTGAGGAATGGATACCAAGGTTGCATCATGGGTTACAACAGGGGTTACTCGGTTTTGTCGTTTTTCTGTTACGGCGTTGTAGTCCTCAGAATGCTCATTGCTGACTAGGATCAGGAGAGTTTGCCTTGCACGACTCACGAGTTTCATTGCTGTCCTTACCAAGAGGGTACCAAGATTCACCGTCATTTTCAAGATTGATAGTTTATCTGTCGTTTACCTGTGGTTACTTACCTACCGTAGATTGTACAATACATCTTCATAACCTGCATCCTCAATCGTCATCTGGATCAAGACTTGCCAGCTGACTTCCCGTTGGCGCAAAGAACACACACCCGGTGAGGGGCGTCGAGTAGTCGAGTAGCCTGTCGTGCAACCCCGGCGGGTCGCCGACAAACATGCGCTCCAGCATCTTCTCAATGACCCACAACCGGCGGGAGTACCCAATGAAGTAGGTGCCGTACTCGCCGGCCCCCGGAGACCCAAACGGCATGTTATCGCGCAGGATGTCATGCTCACCCTGCTCGTCCTCGATCGTCGTGAGCTGCTTGTGCGACTTCTGCGACTCGGCCGCACAATCATCGAGCTCGACGTTGTCAAACTTTGTGCGCCCGATGACGGCCTCCTGGCCATCCGTCCGCAGCGCCTTCCACCCGCCGAGATCGTGAACGTACTTCTGCACCACCACGTAGCTGCCCCCCGCCGCAGCCGCATCATCCTCCTGCGTAACAAGCACCGATTCCGGCACATCCGGCCCAACCGGATTCGCCGTGCCATCAACGAAGCCAAGCAGGTCGCGCAGATCAAAGTAGCGGAACCCGACCGTCTCATCCACCACGTCCACCGAGTCTCCCAGCAACCCCAGCAGCTGCCGCTCAAACTCGAAGCACAGGTCACGCCGCTCGGCGCGGATGTGGAACAGCAGATCCCCCGGCGTCGAGGGGGCGACGTGGCGCGCGCCGCGCACCTCGCGGAACGGGCGCAGCTCCGCCGGCCGCGCCTGCCGCCCCGCCGTCACGGCGTCCCACACGCCCGCGCCGATGCCCACCGTGCACGCGAACCGCGCGTCGAGGTCGCGCACCGACACGTTCTTGGCGAGGTCGCCGACGCTGGCGAGGGTGGAGCGCACCGTCTTGATGGCGTCTGGGCTGGAGCGGGAGATGGTTAGGATTAGGAAGGTGGCGCTGCGGGTGAGGGGCGCGTCGACGGCTTGCGGTGAGATGGGGACCCGGCTGGGTGCTCCGGTGGTGCTCATGGTTGTTCCCGTCGCCGCGGTGGTGTGGAATTGATAACGTTGGGGCTGAGCAATCAGCTGACCTCGTCGAAACCCTGCGGTAGGTGCTGCTCTCGCCGTTTGTTGTTGTGATAGGACTGGGATCCTCAATCTAGATTGCGGTCGCAACAGACTCCGGGCGCCGATGCAGATGGTGATGTTGCCAATGGCCTTGGTATTCATGCTATGCCTGTTGCCTGGTGTCTCGTTTGCGTGGACGGGTTCCGCTTTCTTTATGAACCTAGATCTTATGATTGCAACTTAGATTGATGGGTAAGACCAATTGGCGTTGCACTGATTGGCCGGCAATGACGTTGAGGACAACACCGAATCCCGCGGCATGGGCCGATTGGAATGACGTTGAGCACAACGCCGAATTCCGAAGTGGCCGGGCGGATAATTATGCACATTGGATGCATGAAGACAATACTTTCCCGAGACTCGCCCGGACTCGGGATGGAAGAGAATTATAGCCACGGATTCTATGATGATGGCGATGCCTGCGCAGCTGGGGTGTCATAAAGCCATATCCGTAAGAGTCCTATTCCAAGCTATCGATCTGCTTTAAGACTAATTAGAGTAGAACAGTCAGATGTGTGTCCCGACTTGTCCGGAAGCCTTCCGGGTGAGGCCAAATCTACCCCTCCCCCCGACGACCAACATCAACTCGGCCAAGTCTGAAGAGAGATGGCTCGCACAGGTCGCGCCATATCTCCCAGTTGTGCAGGAAGTCCTTGACTATCTCTGGGTCGTCGATGATGCTGTCCATGGCGAAACGTCCCGGCGCCTCATCGCTGGTGCTGCTGGTATCAAACCCCTTGATCAATCTAGGTTGACGACCCTATCAACCAGGATATCGCGGAATTTGGTATTGATGTGTGTGAACTGCCATTCTTGGGCAGTCTACCGCTGCCAATGAGAGAATAGGTACATAATAAGCCTCCCCCACCTGCATCATCATCATGGACAGATTGAATGGACGGAAAGAGAACAACTGCCAGCGAGATGGGGGCCAGCTTGCATGACACACTCGTGCGACTTTTTTGATGGCGACTGTTGGATCCATTCGGTGGCCGTGATGGAATGCAGCATGCATCTCCACTTGCCGGCATAAAACGCAACGGGTGGTGCCGCCTCTCACCAGTAAGGACGTGTGTGCAGCCCGCGGACGCAGGCCTTGCATCTGCCAGGACCAACATGCATTCCTCCACGGTTTGCGGTTGGATGTTCCAGAGAGGGGCTATTCCTTTCGGGGGTGTCAACCCTGTACCAACAAACCAACAACATTGGGAACTGAGAGTGGGATCGCTGGAGTGGAACGCTGGTGTCCGGCTTAGGCCCCCCTCAAAATTACTTTTAAGACGAGTTTCCGTGCTTCTTGTGTCTCGTGCTGTACAACCACATCCATCCCCCAAACTTTCCACCCGCCATGCCTGACAAAATAGCCACCGAGCAAGACACGAGCAGGCGGGGCCATTCTGTGTCTGTGGGCATTCTTCCTGCGCACCATTGGGCAACACAAGTCAGTAAAACAAAATGACTGCTGTAGTCACAGGCCTCGTACTGACGAGGGGCTAACCTCGAAACTAGGACCCTCCCCCCTTGGAAGAGATCGATGAAGATGACTCGGCCCTTGGCTCTGACACCGCCAGTTCGACTGCCTCGCTCACGTCCAGCATCTTGCACTACCGCACCCTTCATGGCCGGAGATATCACAGCGAGAGGGGCAACGCCCAGTACTGGTGGGGTAGACCCTTGTCCGGCTTTTCCAGATTGTTCCCGCTGATTCGCTTCAAAGGGCAAGCAATGATGAACAGCAAAATGAGGCCCTAGATATCCTGTGAGAGTTGTCAACCGTCGCCGAGCTGGCAGGCAAAGGGGAGACTCGCTGATGGTCAGATAAACAGCCACCATGTGCTCACTCTCTGCACCAATGGCAAGCTGCATCAAGCTCCCATAAAGAAGGGCATCCAGGTGTGATACGTTACCAACCACCCCGCAAGATAATATCGGGCTAGCCAACTGACACCTCTCTCTCTCTCTCTCTCTCGTCCCAGAAAGCAATCGACATTGGGACTGGGACAGGGATCTGGGCCTTGTATGGAATGCATCCCCTCCGAGTGAACATGCAATAGGGCATCAAACTTACGTATTTCCAGGGACTTTGCAGATCAATTCCCCGATACCGAAGTTATTGGGACCGATATCTCGGCAATTCAACCTTCGTGGGTGCCCCCGAACTTGAAATTGTAAGTCAGCCAAAGCAGAATCTGTGTAGCCACACTTGTATCTAACTTTGCTCCTTTCTTTCCGTCCATCAGCGAAATTGAGGATTGCACTGGGGAATGGACCTTTGCGCCCAATTCCGTCGATTACGTGCACATCCGCTGGCTGCTCGGAAGCATCGCGGACTGGACGGAGCTGTTCAAGCAAGCCTACAGATGCCTCAAGCCAGGCGGCTATGTCGAAAGCTTCGAACCAGATTCGGTGATGCAGAGCGATGATGGGACTGTGAAGGAGACCAGTGCCATGGGGCAGTGGGGTAAATTCTTCGAGGAGGGGGGGAAGAAACTTGGGCGGCCCTTCTCTGTCCTTTCCGACAGATTGCAGAGGAAGGGGATGGAGGGGGCTGGGTTTGTTGATATTGAAGAGTTGGACTTCAAGGTAACGCACAAGTTCACCAGGGCGCATTCTCTCCCGTTATATCCAGCCTGGATATCAGCTGGGTCTGAAGCAACGCGGCTAATTCTGAATTTCCTCGAAACAGACACCATTGGGCAGCTGGCCGCATGGCCCAAGAGAGAAGGAGATTGGGCGATACTCGCGGCTCGTTGCCGACCAAGACACGGAGGGCTTTGTGCTCTTCGCGGCCAATACAATAGGTTGGACGAAGGATGAAATCATGGTGTATGTCAGCCACCTCCGCCGCGAGATACGCAGCCCAAAGCATCATGGGTACTACCAACAGAGAATTGTATGGGCTCGAAAGCCAGAGTAGGAGGCTCTCAAACCGAAGACGGAACATATCCGAGGACGCTAGTTGGGGCTGAGAAGGGAAATTGGAGGCTGTCAGTAGCTCCGGCTGGGGTTGGTCCTGGTCTCGGCCTTGAGATTCACTAAGAGAAAATAAAGCTCGTATCACAGCACTGCGGGCGTTCTGAGGCCGCCACACAGGAATGACTGGCATTTCTCTCGAGGTCGTATCACTTGCTGGAGAAACAGGATGGTTTCTTGGCACGCAGACGACGCTGGTGGCTTTACGGGACACGGAGCGGTCCAGGCTCGGAGGAGCGTGACCGTTGACCCGATACGGGAAAATACCACCTCTATTGGCGTAGCGCTGAAGCCCGGCGACCCATGACCGGTGCATCGTGGAACGCCACATGGCTGGGCAAAACCCCCCCATTGGGTTCGTTTGTGTCAAGACCGCCAGCTTCTCGTGTTGTCCCCACGTTTCTCAAATCAGCGACTCCAACCCTAAAATCGCGGAGTTACAGCTGCTTTTGTTTTAACCTGGGATGCAAGTGAGTTGTACCCTCGGCTAAAGTTGCCATAAACTCAAAAACAAGGAGAGGAAGAGGTACCTCGGTACCCGTAAATATCCATCCATTTCTGAAGCCTTTTGGTTTTTTTCTGCCTCTCACTGTCCCGCTCGTCGATGTTCATTCTTGTAGAACGTAACCAGGCAACAGCTATCCCGGTAAGGTTCGGCCAACAGATACGCAGACACCGCGCATGTGGCCAATTCAGACGGCTGCATCATGACCGAAATCCAACTTCAGCGTGAGTCATGAACTTTAAGTAAAGCCAAAATGAGGATTTTATAAAACAAGGTGAAGGAGAAGTTGAACTCCCTTCCTCTCTCTCCCACCACAGAAGAGAAGAAAGAGAAAAAAACCCTCTTCACATAGCCATATCTATCATGGCCGAGAACTCGACATCAGTCATGGACGAGCAGCAACTGGAGGACGCCGAGATAAAGACCCGAAGGAGCAGCAGATCCTATCTCAGACGTAGAGGCAGATTACTCAGAACCCGAGGACGACGACGACGACGAAGGGCTGATAGAGAAATGGCACAAAGTCGTCGCGGCACTGCTTGAAGCCACCTACGACGCCTTCCCGCGCAGCCCGGCCTTCGACCCGGCCTCGCCCTCTGATTTCCAGGCGTACTGGCGCGACATCCTGGCCCGCCTCCACGACACCGTCGTATCAGACCCGAAGATCCCCGATACGTTGACGTTGCCGCCGCGGAAGAAGTTCACGATAAAGCTGTTTGACGCGCATCATATCCTGGGCTGCGCGTGCAGCCTCCCGAAGGTCGAGCCCACCATCACGCTGGAGAACGAGGTCGGAGTCACCAAGGGTGACTTTGTGAGGGGCCTTGCGAGCTACCTGTATGGCGAGTCGTTGCCTGTCATCAATCGCGCTCATGTTGCCGAGGGGACACCACCGGAGACCAAGACCGGCGCGATGGCGTACTCGTCGGATTGGATGAGCTCTGGAGCCGGGGGAATATATGCATATGATGTGGATTACAAGTACAGGGTACCGAATATCTGGATATATTGTTACACGTGGGACGAATTCGAGCGGAAGCGGAGCAAAGAGAAGGGGGAGGGCAAGGACGACGATGAGGATGAATCTCCTAAAGTCGATGTTAGATGGTTTGTATGATTCTGGACGACTTTTGAAAGAAGTGGGCATTGATAACGGCATTTTCCCATCCCTTCCAGCGGAGATAGTTATTTGCACAAACAAAACCAATGCGTTTATATCTCAGGAGCCCACGATGTGGCCGGGAACTCCCGCCAACGGCCACAACGGCACAGACTGCTCCCACTTACTGACGCTGTTGATAACCTTGCCGTCGCGGTCGATTGTCCATCCATCACTGTCGCTCCTACCGTTGTCTATAGGTAGCTGCTGCTTCAAGACTCGCCGGCTAAAGTTGCCCATGACCTAAAAATAGACGTGGCTAGCAGGGATATTTTTTTTGTGGACGAAGACAACAACGACCAGGGTTGGCTAGAGAAAAACATATAAGTGCCCGGATCGTCAGCTCTTCTAGTGTCGTCTCCTCGGTGCTGGTAGCTGACCTATAGAGCCAAAGATACCCCAATGACCATGCATCTGCCCTTCATCCTATCTCTCATCGCCGTGTAAGCTGCCCATCCAATAACTAACCAACTTGCTTCAAGACTCTAATCCCCAACCTCCAGCGGCGTCGCGGCCATACCTCAGCCCACGACGACGACGACGACGACGACGACTACATCGACTACATCGACCGACACACACTGCCCCACGGTCACGAAGACGGGCAAGATTTGCCCCACATGCCCCGTCCCGGACTGCATTGTGCTCTCGACCATCTCCAACCCGTGCGACTGCGCCTTCCCCGTGCCGACCGTCACCGTCGACCGGCCGTGCGCCAGTTGCGGTAGCGGCGGCGGGTGCGGCGGCGGGTGCGGGACGCAGTACGTCTACGCCACCTCGACGTCGACATGTCCCGGTGGGCCGTCGCCGCCCGCCACGACCTGCCAGGCTACGGTGACGGTGCACTCGTACCCGACGTCTGGGTGCGCCCACACTTGCACCTCCGGGTTCTGCATTCTTGATAGTGAGATATTTTGATTTGAACTCCCTGTTTCCCGGATTCCTGAGTGGAGGATGGATGGATGGATGGATGGACAGGTTTACTGACTCTTCCCGTTCCTCGATTCAGAGTTTGTGACTGCGCCCTGTGGCTGCAGCTCCTTCGGCGTCTCGACTTCGACGTCGACGTTGCCGTGCCCTACAGCTTCGGGCTGCGTCCTGTGCACTACGGGGTTCCCGTTCACGACGACTTCGGATTGCCCGACTGTCCCGACCACGGTTTGAAAGGACCATGGGTTGTTTTCTTCTATCTCGACTTGTTTCGGGTGCGTCATATACGTTGGTTATGGCACATTGGCAACCTGTCTCGGTACTATTTAGCGTCGGCGTCGATGACTAGCGTGGGCCTGGGCGATGAATATATCATTGAAATACACCACACCCTCCAGACCCCTCCGAGCCGGAAGGAGTTAGTCAATGCTGCTCGTCTCAAATCCCATTCCCTATGCTCCAAGACCGGTCCTCTTCCGAGAGGTTCACGTTGGCCTGTCGCTCGCTCTCTAGCCTTATAGGCCTTACCACGTTGGGACCAGCAAAGACCCCATTCAACCGGAGCTATGGCGGCACTTTGTCATGGTATATCTTCTCTTTGTGCTCCTTCGCCGACTCCACGCGGCGATAAGAGATGGCCATGGGGACTTTGAAGCGGGGCGAGCTCGGGCTTAGACATTTTCCCCTTCCTTCCGTACTACTGCACACCAAGTGGGTCGCCTTAGAGCCGGCTATTGTTTACCCGTGTGGCCTCACCCGCTGCTTGGGAATCAGAAGAACGATGATTCGATCAAGTCCCCAATATCCCTGGTTTTCTGTGGATGCGGCGGGTGCGCTACTGTAGACGACCTCGGTCTCCATCTCTGACCTCAAGCGGTGAACTTTGCTGACCAACCTTTTGAATATTTAAGACGACAGGAATCCTCCCCATAGCAAGCAACGATGAATGCCAAACCAGTGGATCTAGCACCGAGATGGAGGAACGGGATGGGTCATCACCGCCCACCCAAGCAGGTCCGACATTACCAATGGGTATGTTTATCTCCGTAATTCGATGTATTCTGGAATAACACTAACCACCATTGAGCTGCACATCAGCAGACATGGCGTCGGACAATGACGCTATCGATACAGAGTATTACCCGGAAGGCGGCACCAAGGCATGGCTCGTTGTGCTCGGTGCTTGGTGCGCCATGATCCCGTGCATGGGGCTGCTAAACACCTTGGCTGTTCTTCAGGCATGGGTCTCCCAGAATGAGTTGTCGCATCTGCCAGAATCAACCACTGGATGGATCTTCAGTACCTACGCTTTTTTCCTGTACTTCTGCGGAGCCCAGACTGGCGAGTTACCCAGCGAATGTTGGCAATTTATAATGCGCAGCTAACTCGTGGCATTCCCCAGGCCCCATCTTCGATGCGCACGATGTGAAGTTGCTGGTGATCCCGGGGAGCATCGGAATCGTGGCGTCCATAATGTGCTTGAGCCTGTCAAAAGGTCGCTGACAACGCCGAACCTCCACATCAGACTTGAACTTGGCTGATATCTAGCTCTTGCCTAGAATTCTACCAGTTCCTGCTATCCTTCGGCGTCCTCGGCGGCATGTCAGCCTCGCTCATCTTCAACCCAAGCATATCCTCCATCGGCCACTGGTTTCTCAAGCGCCGCGCCCTCGCAACCGGCATAGCCTGCACCGCCGGCGGCCTCGGCGGCGTCGCCTTCCCCCTCATCATCCTCCACCTAGCCCCGCGCATCGGGTTCCCCTGGGCCATACGCGTCATCGGGTTCATCAGCGCCGCATTCGGCCTCATGGCCTGCTGCCTCCTGCGCAAGCGACTCCCGCCAAACAAGAAGGCCGGCGCGTCCATCGACCTGACGGCGCTGGTCCGCGACAGGAGATTCGCCGCCACAACGGTCGCGGTCTTCCTCATCGAGTTCGCCGTCTTCATCCCTTACTCGTACATCTCGTCGTACGCCATCCGCGCCGGCGTCGATCCGCAGAAGGCGTATCGCCTCAACGCCCTGCTCAATGTAGGAGCCATCCCCGGCCGAGCCCTGCCGGGTTACGTGGCGGATCGCTTCGGGCACTTCAATGTCATGTGCGGCACGGCGCTGGTGTGCACGGCGTTCATCTTGGCGCTGTGGCTCACGTCCGCGGCGAACGAGGCTATGATCACGTCGTTTACTGTGCTCTATGGGTTCTGGTCGGGCGCGGCTATCAGCTTGACGCCTGTGTGTGTGGGGCAGGTGTGCAAGACTGAGGATTATGGGAAGCGGAGCGGGACCGCCTTCTTCGTTTGTAGTTTTGGTGCCTTGGTGGGGATTCCGATTGCCGGGGCTATCTTGCAAGCTAATGACGGGGATTATCAGGGGTTGATTATCTTCTGTGGGTGCTTTTATTTCGCGGCCGTCGTTGCGTTTGCCGTCGCAAGGGGTATTGCTGGCGGGTGGGGGTTGAGGGTTATCTGCTAGACGATGGGTTATTAAGGAGAGGCATGATGCTAATCATCACCAACACACGTCTACGGCACCCTTGCTATACGTATGGTACATACCCTGTGACAGGTCCAGGACACCGATGAAGGTGATGTAAGGAACTACAGCCATGCAGCAGCGTGTCAACCGTGGCTCAACAATGCTATCTACTATCGTGCAATTCGTAGATATAAAACCGGGAGATTTCAAGGTGACAGCAGAACCAACAGATCCCACCAGTAATAGTTGAAGGGGCAGGAGTGCTGTACAGATGCAGAGCCCATGTGAACTTCTTCGTGCCTCATGTCAACTGACCTTCCCCTCTCTTATTAGAGACCGAGTTGTGAGGTGCTCTATCGATGTTTATATGTTAGCAGAAGGTGCAACCTGGTTGAGCATAACCTTCCCCATCTCCTGCCGCACGCCGCAGAGTTACATCGGCCAGGGGATCGCAATATAGCCGTCGGGATGTAACCGACCACAAGGCATTCCGGGAAATGCAACCAGCTTTGGGCAAGTGGTAGTATGAATATGCGCCGCGAGTCTCGGAGTCATGATTTGCTTCCAGTCAAGAATATTAGACGAATCCTCCAACTTAGAGCACAATGTTGGAGAGCGTAAAAACCATACTGTGCACCATTAAATAGGTGCGTCTGAGTTGAAGTCCTCAAGGGCATTTGAATTGGTTGATATCTTCTTGAACGAAGACTCCCTCTTGCAGTTCCCATGCGTTTACCAGACTCGTAGCTCCTTTTTCTCCCGCTCAACCGACCAAAGCAGTCTCCTAATTACACTTTGCATCTGCAATGCAGAACTTTTTTGGTTTTCCCAATTCTGTCCGCTCATCCCACCCATTCAGGCAGCCCCCCCTCCCGGGCATATCTTGCCCGTGACCAGTATTGCTCCCCCTAGTTGACCGACGTCGTCGGGCAGACCCTCATGGTGCAGTAGCAGTTGTCCTCGTAGGGAATGAGCGAGCAGTTGTCGCAGCAGCAGCACTGCTTCAGCTTCGGTACCTTGGGCTCGCAGAAGACGGCCGGGCAAATGCAGTGGTTGCCGGATGCGATGGTCGTGCACACCGTGGCCGGGATCGACGGGTTGCAGCAGCAGCACTCGGATTTGGCGCTGGTCCCTTGTGGGGCTGGGACTGCGAGGGCTGTCGTGGCGAGGAGGAGAGCGGCCGTGATGAGGCGCTGAGAGAAGTGCATCGTGGAAGTGTTTGTGAGTTGGAGCTCTGGGCAGGTTGGCTCGAGGTTTGGAGGGTTGCAAAGTCTGATGGCGAGAGATGCGTTGGGGTTTGGCTGGTTCTGGGGATGGAAAAACGTGAAGAGGCATGGAGTCGGGTGAAGCGGTCTCGGATTATATATCTAGGGAGACAGATACACATCCTTCATTCTCTTTTCCTTAAGTCAAGGGCATCCCGATGCTTACTACCTACAATCTTGGCATGCATCATTGACTTGGGAGACACCAGTGGCTCCTCACCACAAACCTCCAGGTTAGGAAACCATGGACGGCGATCAGACCCTTGGAATCATCGAGGAAGTCGGGCTAGATAAGCAAGCCAAGACCGGAGATGATGGGTCCGTGGCAGATTTGTGGAGCGGAGACGTTCCGCAGGCTAGGCGTGTTGAAGGGCATCGAGAATTGTGTAGTGTAAAACCTGGAGTTGCAGTTCGGGGATGCGGTCCTTCGTATCCACTACCCTCTGGCAACTTTCTATATTTAGCGACTAATGAAACCCACCGTTGTGGGACAAGACATTGTATTCCCGGCGCTGTTTCCGGGGTCATGTCATTGGCGAGGGATCATCTGGATTGGGACAAGACAAGCAAACTAAGCAATTGCTCTCTTGGTATAATAAAAACAAGGGGTTGTCGCTAAAAGATGGGAGAGCAATTAATTACAGTTCAATGGCGAAATCAGAAAGCTTCAACCTTTGAATTCACAGTTCGAATATGAATACTCTTGTATGAGTATGTGTTAGGCTAGATTTCTTTTGGATCAAGTTCCCAACTGTTAGCCCCTAATCAAAACTCCAAAGCAATCATGCTTAACTTGAGGTGGTGATGGCGTTTCGTAAACTCCTCCGCTGACAAGTAATACCAGTTGTCTAACATTTCCGTCGACATCTTTCTCAACATCTTGCGCATGACAGGAACTGTCCACAGCTTCCAATCAGTGTCTGTGCGGAGCATGTCTTGCAGCTGCGTTTGGTGCAAACGAGCGTAACCGAGCAGCATGGCAGCTATTCCCGCGGCTATCGGAGTGCTGAAGGACGTTCCGGACTTGCACACTTCAAACCCGCCGTCTCTGCTACTGAGCCCGGCGCCCGGGACGTCTTGGCCGAGCGTCATGAAGCAGTCGAAACCCGCATAGCCCGGCGGGGGGTTGAAGCGCTGGAGCCATCCCTTGTCGTCCGTCCCTCGTATCGAAATGACCTGTGGGTGCCTGGCAGGGAACATCTCAGGCTGGTTTCCCCCTTCGTTGGCCGCAGCTGCGAAGAAGAGGATGCGCTGGTTTCTCATTCGTAGGGCGTCCGATATGGCATTGCTGATGACCGGCTTGCCTTGGATGACAGCCTCTTCGTCAAATCCAAATGACATGGAGATTATATCGACTTTTTGTTCCCCAGCTGCCCACATAATTGCCTTGAGAGTAAATGTCAGCGAACCAAACTGTTGCAAATTGTGGTAGAAGCAAAACCCCTTCGTTCGTTGGAATGTTCGGCTAGATGGGTTTCATACCTTGGCAATATTGCTGGTGGAATGGGCCAAATCCTGGGTGTCTCGTGCAACTCGCACAACGTAAAAGTTGGCTGCGGGAGCTACTTTCATCAGAAGCGACAAGACGTGCGTTCCGTGTCCATCCTCATCCACCCTCGTCCTTGATTCGTCGACTACGTAGTCTTTCCATTCCCTGACCCGGCGCTTCCGGTCCGGATCCTTTGAAAGAAGCCGCTGCTGGGTCAAATCCCGTGTCTAGGACGGCAATTCGAATTCGTTCAAGAGATGGATTTTTTACGAATCCCCAGCAGAGATCTTTTGTGACTGGCGAGTTCTGAATCTTGAGAAGCCACTGCCGAGCTTTGAAGCTGTTACTATCCGTCAGTAAGAGATGTTTGATATCCAAAGCAGGAGTAATGGCAGCGACGAACCCTGGCTGAGATGCGTTGGATGCCTGCTCAGCATTGAGAAAGGCCGCTGGTATGCGAGAGTCCTCGACGCCATCCTGACGTTGAATGTTCCCCGACTTGTCGATCCATTGCAATTTCTCAAGAAGCTTCTTCAGGGGAGAAATGACGCTTTTATAGAAAATAGCGCGTCTTTCTTCAATTGTGAGCACATCGTTGTCTTGTGCTGACGGGTTCGTATGGCCAGTGTCAAAGAGCTTCGGGTCCGAACAGTTATTGACGATGACTCTGTACGTTTGTTGCACCTCTTCTTGGAGACCAAGTTCGGGCCACGTCTTCCGTCTCAAGGTGCTCCTTATATCGTTCAAATAATTGCTGATCTTCTCCTCGATAGTCTTGACTTCATCATTTGCATGCCCTGGCGTCGTCTTTTTGCGGCGTTTCCTCCGCCCAATTTCGAGGAGCATGGTACCCAATGCCAGGACGCGAGGGTAGCGGTGAACCACATATTCAGTGGCAAGATATTCTGCCGATAGCAACGAATTGTATTTCTGGAAGGACAGCGCAACGTACGGGCTTTCTTCGAGCAGGCAGACATTATTGTGGTGTTCGTCGTCGTCGTCTTCGCCATCCCGCTCCCGGAAAAACTGCACAGTCTCTGTCGTCCACTGGTTACCCATCCAATCTGAGTTGTAGAACTGCCAAAAGGACCTGGCTAGGATGTAGGCGAGCAGCAACCTTTTCTTGGCACATAGGTCGTGGCGCTCGAGCACGTCTGCAAGCGAGATGTTTTGCTCCTGAGCGATGTCGTCGTCGACTCCTTTGGGGTCGCGCAGCTGCAATAGCTTGTCGCCTCTGACCTTCAGACATATTTTGACGGGACAGACTCGTTTTCTGAGGAGCTCGCAGAACTGACTGGTAGATTTGATTGTGCCCTCATACTGGGCTTTCGCGGCTGGCTTTGCCGGCTGCGGAGATGGAGCATCTTAGACGGCGAATTCCACACCTCTCAGGCGTGGCTGATTCCTTTGGTCGGCATTTCGCGTCAGTGGAACACGACAGAGGTTAACAGGGCTCGGAAAGGCACCTTGCAATGTGGAATTGCAGATGCTGCCATTCGATTCTGTCGTTTGGCTCGCGCTGTGGAGTCCTGGAGAAAACAGCATCGAAAACAACATCGTCATCGCTGGTCTGGAAATTCTCCTTCAGCCTCAGCCAGCCATCGTGCCGTTTCAAGGGACTCGGCAGTACACCCGAGACTGCGCAACAACACTGCGAGTACTTCTTCACGATTTCATACAAGGTTTGGTGGACATGGGCTGGGTAATCGTCCGGTATCTCGAGGCCTTTCGCGGATGGTCCGGCAATGTCTGCTTGAGTTGCCTGCGCCTGTTTTTGGAGCTCGTCTCTGGTTGATGAAAATCTTTTGAGAAACGAGAAATAGCCCTTAACCATGTGGGCGTCGCTTGAAACAAAGGCTATCAGGCTGCGTTCAAGCTGAACTATCCCGTCTGGGTATCGCACCTGCTCAACGTGCCTGGACGTCAAGGCATAGAGGGTAGGGAACTGCGTAGAAGGATCTTTGCTACCCAAGTGTGATGCAGCTTTGGGAGGCCACTAGAACCACATTACTCCAGTCAGAGAAAAAGGCGTAAGTGGCACACGAGAGAACGTGGAAGCTCACCGTGCACAACAGCTCGAGGCCCTGCAGCAATTCCCCGACCTTTTGGGAAGCGGTATCCTGAATTTCGTACTTGTCGCGGTCAAAGGAAACGAATTAGAGGTAGCCGGCCAATTTTCCCAGCCTCTTGATCAGCGGCATTTTCCAAGGATTCCGCGCGAGGTCTTGGGACTCCTTCATGATGAGTCCCGCGCCGATTACGGCGACCTCTTGCGCTGAGTCCTGGGCAAGTTCCCAAAGCAAGGCGCTGTCAACATCGAAAGTCATGTGACCCAATGCGATACATGACCTAGTCCACCTAGTCAGCAACTGTCAACGTCGGCAAACATGCCGCGGATTTCCTCCTCCCCAAATCCCTGACGAGTGACCGTATGCGCAGCCGGGAAGCTCACCGGCACAGGCGGGCCGGCGCCGGCCGGCACGAGCTTGTGGACGACGACCAGAGATCCACACGGCCGCAGGCGCTCGGCCAGTTTCTTTATCATCGTCTCGGGATCCTCGACGTGGTGCAGCGCCATCGAGATGACGGCGACGTCGAAGTCGGATAGGTCCGGGTCGTCGATCGGCCCGGAACCAGCCAGTAGGTCGCCCCTCACGGCCCGGCGATAGGCCGTGGCTCTGTGCGGCCGCGTTGTACTGCGCTACCATGCCGTCGGAGCTGTCGATGCCGCGGAGGACGGGGACGTGCGGGGCGAGGGCCTGTAGGGGTGATTTTTGTCAGCCGATGCGACGATGGCGGAAGGTGGGGGGTGGGGAAGAGAGAGATCAGATGAAGTTGCTGTTGGTTGCTGCCGGTTGCTGCCACTCGTACCGTGGAAGCGACGCCGAATCCACAAGCGTAATCCAACAGTCTAACCCCCGGTGCATCTGGAATGCCAATCCAGGCAGTGTGGTCCCGGAGGAAGCCGGAGATCTCTTCGACAAGGTCACGGACCCAGGGAATCTGGCTGCAGAGCCGGCTGCGTAGCCGATACCATGTCAGCCGTTTACTGATGATGTGGTGAAATTTATGGGGTGTTGGCAACTTACTCGAAGAAGTCACGGTTGAGCTCGCCCATCGTCTTTGTACCAGCACCAGCAGTTGTGGGTGCCGCAATTCTTCTGTTGTTGATGATGAAGTGATCCTGACAAGGTGAATGAGGAACGGAATGATTGTGATTGTTTTCTGTGCTCGCGGGTTTAGCTCTCGGCTCATGTTCTCTTTCCTGTCAGTAACGGGGCTCCCATATACATCACATGGACAACGCCAGGCTCGGAGACTTTTGGGCTAGTAGCGTGAGAGATTTGAGTTAGATACAGGACACAGCGCACGGAAAGTGTGCCATAGGAAGCATCGGAAAATTACTATTAAGAAGTCAAGAAGGGTCAGGGGTCAGGGGTCAGGGGCTGGAAAATGCACGGACCACCCTCCCTCCCCAGTCACCTCCAAGTGAACATGCAACTGGAGACATCTGCGTCGGTGTTGCCCTTCTCTGCGTTTTTGAATGTTGATAATTGGATTGGTGCTCATGTGTTCAGGTCGTCAACACAGAATATTTCAACGCTTGCTGGAAACGGAGGAAGGGGTGGCCCATTCGAGAGATGCGTCGCCATAATAAGATGGAACCAAGAACACGGCGGGGTGCTGTCTTCGATTCGGCATTTATTGATACGGGCCGGGAATGTAAATCACATGATGGCCAATCCTGAGTAGATTATACACCAAGTTCTTATAAATACATGGCCACGGGACTATGACCCCCCTTTAACGACGAGGCCATGGGTCTATCGATCAGTCCACGGCCTGGGGAATGCACTCGCCGAACATATCAAACAACCCTCCATCGCTGAGAGCCCACCGTGTCCCGCCTCGCCGTCCGCGGCTCATACTCGACTGTGACGACATCGGTCCGGACGATGGTGCCGTCAACAGGGTGGCTAGCGCGATGCTTCTTGTTGTCCTTGCTGTCGTTCTCGTTGTTGCTGCTGCTATACGAGCACTCCTGGCCCTGGGTCGGTATGAGGATGTTCTCCTGGCTGTCGTCATCGGCGACGATGGTCAGCCCGAGGTCGTCCTTGGCCTTGGACTTTGGCTTGCGCTGGCCCAGCTCGATGCCCGACTTGCTCTGCTCGCTGTAGTCCTCGTAGAACCGTGGGCCGAGCTTCGACTCCTTTTGGGAGGATGCGAACGGGTTGCGCCGGAGGACTGACTGAATCGCGATGTTTGCCTGGCAGGTTCAAGCACTGTAATTACTTGCGGTATGTCTTTATTCGCAAGTCATCGTAGAGCGAGTCTACCTGCTATCTCGGCCATGGGAAAAATACAAAAGGGGTTCGGCCGTTAATACCCAACTACCCCTTGTCGTCGAAGTCTCCGACTCGCCATTAAGATATGACCTATCACCGCCAAGGGACCCATGCGTGTTGACATTGTGAAGTGCTCGGCAGTAGTGTGAGTAGTAGTGCGAGGAGAGATAACCGGTTGGATGGTGCTGTCGATTCCACCCTTGCATGTGGCCGACAGAATCTCCCCACCCAGGTTAATAAGTTGACTCCTGGGATCTGATAACTGCGGATATCCAGCCATCTTCCCCGTTGCCCTCTTGCTGTTCCCCTTTCCCTACTTGCTGCCCCAAACCGCCCCAGCTTCTCGGATAATTACACAATATCAGCAACAAAATGACAGTCAGCGAAGCCAACGGCACAAACGGAGTCAATGGAGCTCAGAGCCCACCGGTTGACGTGTCCATTGCGACGAGTCCCAACGATGCCGAAGCAATTCCGGGCCTGTTGAAGGAAATCATCGCTGGTGTAGATGCACTGGAAACCGGCGGCGATGAAGCCAGGCACGACCTTCTCGTCAAGGCCCGAACCATGGTTCAGGCTCTCGAGACGCCTAGGGAAACCATGGTAAAGCACTGCTGGGCACAAGTGCGTAAATGGACTCCCAATTACTGCACCTGTCCTCTAGTTGCTGACGTTTGCAGACTGGTGCCATGGCTGGCCTCATGTTCGGTGTCGACTCTGGCTTGTGGACTTTGATGGCCAAAAATGGCGACAGAGCTCAGACAGTTGGCGAGCTGGCTGAGAGCCTTGGGGTTGATCCTGTCCTCCTGAGTATGTCTCCTTAGTCTGACCGCTGGCTCCCGGCTATATCCTCGTCGCAGCCGGTTTGAACTAACATGTGATGTTGACAGGCCGTTTGATGCGTCACTTGGGTGCCATGGGGTACGTCACCGAGACTGGCGCGGACGAGTACAAGCCTACCAACTACTCGAAAGCCATGAGCATTCCCATCATTGGCGATGGTTATCTCGCCATGTAAGCAGAGTCCCCTGTCTCGATGACGGAAACAAAGGCTAACCACGCTCTGTCTCTCCAACTGGAGGCTTTCCGCCACGAGCGCCGGGCCCATAAAATTCCACGAATACGCCCGAAAACACGGCTGGAAGAACCCAACCGACGCCAAGGACACGCCGATGATGTACGCCTACAGCACGGAGAAGGATATGTTTGCGTGGCAGCAGTCCCTCGGCTACGGCATGCACTTCAACCACCACATGGGAGGATACCGCCAAGGCCGTCCGCCGTGGATGGCACCGGGCTTCTACCCGGTGAGGGAGAACCTGATCGATGGTGCCGACGAAAGCCCGGACGCCCCCTTCCTTGTCGATATCGGTGGCAGCGTGGGCCACGACTTGGCCGAGTTCAAGCGCCGGCACCCCAACACGCCGGGGAAGCTGATCCTCCAGGATCTACCTGTCGTCATCGGCCAGATCAAAGACTTGGACTCGGAGATCCAGCGCATAGAGTATGACTTCCATACAGAGCAGCCAGTCAAAGGTAATTGAGGAAGCACCGAATTCTCCCCGTCATTCCCCTGAGCATTGGCTGATTGATTTGCCAGGTGCTCGTGCCTACTACATGCACTCATGCCTGCACGACTGGCCGGACGACGTCTGCCAGACCATCCTGGGGCGCATCAAGGAGGCTATGAAGCCCGGGTACAGCAAGCTGCTTATCAACGAGAACGTCATCCCGCAGACGGGCGCCTACTGGGAGACGTCGGCCCTCGACATGGTCATGTTGACGCTCTTCTGCTCCAAGGAGCGCACCGAGGCCGACTGGCATCACCTGCTTGAGGAGATGGCTGGGCTGAAGATTGTCAATATCTGGAGCGGCGGGAAGGGGGTTGAGAGTCTGATTGAGTGTGAGCTGCCAAGTCTGCCGAACTAGATGGCCGGCCCTGTGTATGTTTGCATGTAGCTGTTGGCAATAGAGCGTGCAATAGAGGATATGGAACCAAGAAGCAAGCACCCAGGTATTCATCCTTGGCATCCATCATTGGCGTTCTCCCTTTGTGACATGCAACGGTTGGGTATCACGGATACGACACCGACTATCAAGGGAGCGATAGCAAGGAAGCCAAGACGAGTGGAGTTGAGACGGAGCTGTGAATGTCGCTTAATCAATGTAACAGTAGATCTTATTGGGCATGCTTTACCGCAGTACAAGCTTATCTGCACAAGGGTTCTAGCATAGCGTCTTATGGATCTACCCCGAGAATAATCTTCTCGCTCCTCTCAGAGCGCCTTTGCAGGCCCCTAAAGCTTCACAACCTAGCCTTCGTTGTCAGGGCTATATTTATATGCACTTTGTTGTGTGCATTGGTGGGTAGAGGAGGTACAGCTCAACCTTTAGAGCACCTGGCGATACGAGCTCGAGCTTGATCTCAAAAGCCACAGTACCCGACCGCCTCTCCGTAGACTTTGAAGGTTTACCGTATGATCCCGTTCCACAAGTCGAGCAACCTCGGCTCAGTGATCTGAGATACCGGGAGTGTAGAACCCATACACTTGAGTTCTACGGGGCGCAAGTTGAGGCGGGTGCCAGGCTCTGCTACAAGTCAAAGTCGGACGAGGATAATTGTTGGTCCAACGTGTACAGATGGGCTGCTGTCCTGCAACCAACTGCCGGTATCATACCCCGAGTGCAAAGGCATAAATCGGAGACGTAGAGCTTGATTGGCACGGCTCCGCCTGCACGCTGCAGGATACATCAAGTGAGCTTCTTCTGACGCCATACGGCGTCCACGCGGTATTTCTTCTCAAGTAGAGGCATTGCTTTAAGTTTAGCTAATCGTGCCAGAACAAGCATGCTCCCGGTATATTTATTCCGAATCCCCTGACAAACACGTATTAAACTTCATGGGATCGTCATTTTGGCCCCTATTCAACCACGCGTGATGCAATTGAACATCTCCACATGGGGGGATGACCCACACATATTGGACTCATGATGAGTGATGGAAGGAAAGATGCGGGAGATGCGGGAGATGCTGCGGCACTCGTACTTCTTGCTTCCACAATCCGGGGCATCCGGCATGCAAACATCTTGAAATATTGCCCATCGTCCTTTGGCACATAACACCACCAGAACCTACCCAGGATTCCGAAAGGCAACCAACTTCGCAGGCAGAATAACCCCAACTCCTACTTCTCACGGCAAAGCAAGATTAAGTAAACATGCCAGGAATAGATGGGGTGAAGCCGCCCTACGGTCGCAGGTTGATGGTCGACATCATCGATGAGCGTGCTAAAAACGAGCCCTCCCGCCCTTGGATCATGATTCCACGTTCGGCGGATCCCAAGGATGGGTGGAAAGCTGTCACCTTCAAGGAAGCCGCAAATGCCATCAACCACATCGCCCACAAGATTATCGAGACCTCGGGCCCGCCGCCGCCGAAGACGTTTCCCACGGTTGCATACATCGGCCCCAACGATATCCGATACCTCATCTATATGTTTGGCGCCATCAAAGCGGGCTACCAGGTGCGTCACCTTGTTTCCATCAGTTCCCGAGCTACTGATAACTTTGGCCGTACAATACTGACACACATATACCTTTCAACGCCCTCTTCATCTCCCCTCGAAACTCGCACGAGGGGCAGATCAGCCTCTTCGAGAAGACCAACTGCGGGACACTCTGCTTCGACGCGGGGTTCAGCGCTACTGTGCACCCGTGGCTGCAGGAGCGCGACATGAAGGCCATCATGGTCAGTTCGTTGGACCAGTGGTTCCCGGCCGAGGAGGTTCCGCCCTTCCCGTACGATAGGGGTTCGTCGTTTGACGAGGCGAGGTGGGACCCTCTTGTGGTCCTGCACACGAGCGGCAGCACGGGGATCCCTAAGCCCATCGTCTGCCGCCAGGGCATGATCGCCATCAGTGATGCCTACCACGATCTGCCGGAGTGGCAGGGGACGCGGGTGTGGTTGCAGGCCTGGGAGGAAATGTCTGACCTCCTGTTTGCGCCAAGTATGCAACCTGCTTTGTCCTGGGCGATGACTGATGCTGACTTTTGTTGTGTGTCAAAACAGTGCCCCTCTTCCATGCGGCTGCGTTGTACATGACCATCATCGCGACACTGTACTGGGACAAGCTGGTCGCCCTAGGAATTCCCGAGAAGCCCCTTTCTTCGGACATTGTCGTCGAATGTCTGACTAAACTTGGTCCCAAGGCGGTCCTCCTCCCCCCTGTCATTCTTGAAGAGCTGAGTCAGTCGGACGAAGGCACAAGTGTCCTGAGTAAGCTCAACATGGTTGCGTTTGGTGGTGGCAAGTTTCCCCTTCAAAGAAGCGGGTTAGGACAATTTCCTGTTGACGTTCTTCATAAGGCAATCTCGCCCAAGAGGCCGGCGATAGACTCGTGGAGAATGGCGTGGCTCTGGAGAACATCATCTCCGCGACAGAGTGAGTTTGTTGCCTGTCATCAATAACTTTGTCCGGACTGCCTCTGACACCATTGCCAGGTTCACTCCGTTCCCCATATACCATCAACCTGACCGAAAGTTGTGGCCTTGGTTCATCATCAACTCGGATATATTTGGCTGCGACTGGCGGAAGACCGGGGAAGACAACGTATTCGAGCAGGTCATTATCCGCAAGGACAAGGACCCCGGCCTGCAGGGATTCTTCTACACCTTTCCGGATGCCCAAGAGTACAGCACAAAAGACCTCTATCGACGCCATCCGACCCTGCCAAACCACTGGTTCCACCAAGGCCGTGCGGACGACGTCATCGTCTTCTCAAACGGGGAGAAGCTCAACCCCGTCACGATCGAGAGCACCATCATGGGCCACCCGGACGTCAAGGGTGCCCTTGTCGTGGGATCCAACAAGTTCCAGCCGGCACTTCTCATCGAACCTCAGAAGATGCCTGGGAGTGAGAAAGAGGTGAACGAGTTCATTGATAATATCTGGCCGCTGGTTGTTCAGGCCAACAAGGAAACAGTGGCACACGGCCAGATTGGACGCAAGTTCATCGCAATCTCCAAACCTGACAAGCCATTCCTGAGAGCCGGGAAAGGCACGGTCCAACGGGCTGGTACTGTGAAGCTATACAAGGACGAGATCAACGACATCTATGACAAGGCTGGCCAGGCAGCTGTATCCGAAGCTGTCAAGCTCGACCTCAGCTCGGAGGGAGGTTTGACGAATTCAGTGGCGGGTCTCTTTAAGGCGAACGCACGAGATGTCTCCCTCGACCCTGATACGGATTTCTTTCAAGCCGGGATCGACTCTATGAAGGTCATCAACGCCTCGCGACTCCTTCGCGCCAGCTTGGAGGCGGCTGGCTTCGACGTCAGCGCCGGGGATGTGGCGACCCGTGTCATATACGGGAACCCGACACCCAGGAAGCTTGCCGGGTACTTGTATTCACTAGTCAAGCGCGGCAGCCACGGCCAAGAAGTCGAAGAGGATGATGCCCAGCACGAGATTGATGCGATGAAGGCCCAGCTCGATAAATATACCCGCCATCTGCCAATTGCGGATACTACCGAGAAACTGCCTCCCGCCGACGATGGGCAGGTCATCATGCTCACGGGGTCGACGGGGGCCTTGGGATCATACTTGCTGGACTTCATGTGCTCCTCGGCGGCTGTGAAAAGGATCGTCTGCTTGAACCGTGCGGAAGACGGACTTGGAAGGCAGAGGGAGGTAACAGAATCTCGCGGTTTGAAGACGGATTTCGCCAAGGTCGAGTTCCTGCACGCTAACCTGGGGCAATCATGTCTTGGAGTGGGCAACGAAGCCTACAGGCGGCTCCACAACGAGGTGGATAGGATTATCCATAACCAGTGGCCGGTCAATTTCAACATGCCGGTCGAGTCTTTCGAACCCCACGTGCGGGGAGTCCGTCACCTCGTCGATTTCAGTGCCGGGGCCAGGAAACAGGCCCCTATCACTTTCATCTCTTCCATCGGCACGGTGGACAGATGGAAACACCCATATCCGGTCCCAGAGAAATCCATCGACGACCTCACCATCATCTCCACCGGATACGGTCGGTCGAAACTGGTCGGCAGTCTTCTCCTCGAGGAGGCAACCAAGAAATCCGGCGTCCCCTCCGAGATTATCCGGGTCGGGCAGATTGGAGGGCCCGAGTCGGAAAACGGGATGTGGAACAAACAGGAATGGCTCCCGACAATCATCGCCAGTTCGGCGTACCTGGGCGTTCTCCCGGAAGACCTGGGGCCAATGCAGACCGTCGACTGGACGCCTATCGAGGGGATTGCTAAAATGGTCCTCGAGGTTTCTGGCATCACTTCCAGGGTTCCCATCGAGGAAGTGAACGGCTATTTCCACGGCGTCAACCCGTCCAAAATTTCCTGGACGCCCCTTGCACAGGCCGTAAAGGAGTTCTACGGCGGTCGTATCAAGCGACTTGTGCCCTTCTCGGAATGGGTCGACACTGTCGAGAAGAGCCACGCAAAGACCGATGATGCAAACAAGAACCCGGCAGTCAAGCTTCTGGATACTTACCGAGGGATGAGCAAGGGGGATCAGGGTCACGTTAACATGGACATGACGAGAACCAAGAAGTATAGCAAGACGATGAGGGAGATGAAGGCAGTGACGCCGGATTTGATGAAACACTGGTGTAGCCAGTGGGGATTCTGAGGTTCAACAGATGGGGCTGTGTAAGTTATGTATGACCTTCCAGGTTGCGTCCTGTGCATTTAGTTAGGTAGTAAACCAATCGTTATTCAGCATTTAACACCATCTCCGTCCGCAGCAATAAAGATCACATCACAAGCACACACACAACAAGCATCAACACCCACGGACACAGCCTTTTGCGTAACGAATTTTGCTCCTCAAGTGACACGAACAAGTCAGCTCTGATTCTTCTTCCCGGCTCCTCAAAACGGCTGTACTCCCTGCCCAGCAACGACCTTCCCAACATCGGCATCCCTCTCCCCCTCGACAACAGAAGTGATGAGTTTCCCCCCAATCGACGGGTGCCCCGCCCCGCTCTTGACCAGCAGCTCCTTGTCCCCACCCAGCCCCGTCGCCAGGAAGCCGGGAGACACGCACCACACCTTGACGCCGTCCTCCCGCAGCCTCGCGTGCCACGACAGCATCACCAGGTTCAGCGCCACCTTGCTGGCGCGGTACCCGTCCGGGGACGGGACGCGTGGCTTGGGCCCCGAGGGGTTGCTCATGTTCTCGAGCGACGATAGGCCGCTTGTGATGAAGATGAGTCGCGGGTCCGCGGACTTGAGCAGCAGGGGGAGGATGGTGTGCGTCAGGACCTGCGTGCCTGACACGTTGATGTCGTAGGTCTTGTTGTAGGCCTCCCGGAGGGTCATTTCGCCCTTGGCGATCTTGGGATCCATTGCCGCTCCTGCTTGGTGTTAACGGCGGTCGTTCGTGGCATGGGGTCTGTCTGTCGCGGTGGAATAACTAACCTGCGTTGTTCACGAGTACATCGATATACCCGGGGCCGGCCTTGATCTTCTCGTACGCCTGATTAATGGAGTCGTCGCTCTCGACGTCCACCTGGATCGTCTCGACACTGCTGCTCGTCTCGGGGACCTTCTTCTTCAGGGATGAGATCGCCTCTTCACCCCTCTCTAGAGACCTCGAGCCCAGGAACACGCGGTAGGGCTGGCTGGATTGCAGCAAGGCCTTGACGGTTTCCCATCCGATGCCGGTGTTGGCTCCGGTGATGAGGACGATCTTCTTTGCGGTAGCAGCCATTGTGTGTGCAGGATCCTCTGGCTGGGGTAAAACGAATTATGAAGCGGTAGCAAGTAGTCTTGTAGTTGTGAGAAGGGAGACTAATGAAAACGCAGTTTCAAGAGATGTGTATTGCAAAGCGAGGCCGAGTTGCGCAAGAAGAGAGACGTCACCGTCCATATATATAGGTACCTATCTATCTGGTGATGTGGTCTGTGCGTTGTCTGTGCGTTGTGCGGCAACGGCACAACCCGGAGATTAGGTCGCGGATTTTAGGATTTGGCCGAAGTCATACAAATGGCCGCGTTGACGCATACGCGTGCGACGTGAATGGGGATAAAGACGGTGAATTGGCCGACAATGCTCGGAGCCGATTTTGAGTTCCCCCTGCAGTTTGAGCAACAACACCCTGTACCTCCGAAGATCCGAAGACGGATTGCTGACATGGGTCGACCACTCCATAATATGGGGCAGTCAGATGGCAAGGAAACCGCTGTTGTATTATTCCATAACGCTAGAAGCCAATCAATTCCGAGACATAGTACAAACAGTTACCCCTTCTTGTTCGATACCATGCCGCTTGCGCCATGGTCACGCCCCCACCTGGCCACCTTGACGTCCATGTCCCAGCGGATAAACACCATCACAACTAGGACGACCCATCCCAGCAGCGTGTCCACGACCCCCTTAACGAGGCCACCCCGGATGCTCCCGCCCAGCACTGACGTCATGACCAGGCGAATGATGGTCGACGTAGCAACCAGCTCCTCGCCGCGCTCGAGGCCCGCAATGCTGCGTCGGGCGCACTCGTCCGGCTGCAGGACCTGGTCGCCCTCCTCGAGGGACTTGGTCAGGTCCGTCTTGACGCGGTTCTCGTCCTCGAGCGACTGCGTCGGCATCGTGGCCGGGAACACGGTGTGGACGCGGACGCGGGCCACGGATGGGTGCGCGGCCGCGTAGAGGTTCATCTCCTGCGACAGTGAGTCCGAGAGGGATCGGATGGCGGCCTTGGAAGGCGAGTAGGGCGTGAAACCGGCGAAGCTGTAGAAAGAGACGAAGGAGCCCGTGAAGACGAGGTGGCGTGCTGGCGGAGCGGATTTGGTGGTGGTGGTGGTGGTGGTGGAGGAGGCCTTGCCGGCACTGGTCGACTGCTCATTGTCGGCAGCCTTCCGATTCTGCTTTTCGGGTTCCCGTAGCCAGGCGTTGAGCACGGCGTGGGCCATGTAGGCGCACGAGAAATAATTGCTGTCCATCATGGTCTGGAACTGCTCGACCGGCGTGTCAATGAACAGGGTCGGGTGCGCACTGCCGCTGCAGCACCAGACAATGTCTGGTGGCGCCCCACCATTCCATGCTGTCGCGTCCACGACAACACGCGCGCACTCAGTGGCTGTGGTCACATCGGCGCGGATCTGATGGAAGCGCTGAGTGTCGGGCGCGCGGGCACTTTGCTAGGACAGTTGTCAACTCAACAACACAGTGCAAGAAGGGGGGAAAAAGGAGTGCAGGGGAACATAGGTACCGAGATCTGCGTCATGGCCTCCTCCAGCTTGTTGGCATTGCGGGCGACAATGATGATATCTGCGCCTTTCTTGGCGAGCTGGCACGCGGCGCTGAGGCCAAGACCTCGCGAGCCGCCGGTGATGAGAACCGTCTAGCAAATTGGAAGATTAGCACAGGTAGTTTTCTCCAGGAGCGAGAGCATCGTACACGGCCGTCGACGGGGAACTCGTTCTTTGACCAAGACGATCCCATCCTCTCAGCATTCTAATCCCAGATACGCTGTCGGGCGAGAGATGAAACCTAGCGCTTGATGATGTGCAATTTTTGGCCGACTACCCACGTATATTCGGTGGCGCAGCAAGCGGCTAAATCCTTCTCTCGGGAGTTGGTTGTTGGTTGGATATCGGTGCTGCATCTGCATATTCACTCTTTGTTGTCCTGTCCAAATCCAGCCAGTATCGATTCTCGAGAAATCGGTCCGTGCGCTATGGCCCCACTTCCTTGTACAAGTACCTTCCATGCCTTCGTCTGTTGCAGCCTGGGGAACTCCCTCCAGTGCCTGCAATTAGCTCCTTCAGGGTGCATCCAATGAGACAAACACTTGCCTGCCAGGTTGCTGTCGACATTGCGCAAATCTGCAAAATCTGCGCGATGGATACTGGTATATGAACGACATGGAACGGCGTTATCCAGTATTACTACGCCGTGCAAACCGCAATGGCTTTCTTTGCCCACGTCGCCCGATACATATTACCCACGAATTCCACGTTACTGTCACTGAAGATAGTCGTGGACCACGGCAATGCCTGGAACTACCACTGGCGTCTAGCAAGCCTAAGCACCTCAAATGCACACCTTTACCCTCTCTATGCCGCGATCCGTGAGACTACAGCTCATTTCAAGACCATGAAGAACCTTGCACTAGCAGGAACAGTCAATGAGTCTCTGTTTTGGCCCAGTGTCAACCCTACTATCGTGGAACCCTTCTGGCAGAATTTAGAATGCTTCGATATCCAATTCCACATGACAAGGGCATCAGGAGGCTGGTACTTTAGCTTGACTGCTTGCTTTGTTTCAATACGTCTTCAGGGAGGAATTCCTCTTGAAAGAATCGAGCAACGTGTCTGCTTGCTACTAAAACATAGGGCCTGCGAAACTCGATAAAATGAGCAGCCTCTCTTTACACTGCTCCTAGATAATGCACCAGAGAGAATGATTCCATTGAGCACTTGGAAGAGCACATCTTGGCATATGGAACTGGGATAATTACGAATCATCTAGAGGAAACTGAGATAGTCGAGATATTAAACCGATTCAAGAGTTGCAGAAGGAAGCTCATGTTAGAAAATAGACACGACATGACAAATTGAAGAGGCAGGTCGAAGTATAGAGGAGACGTTCCAAGCTGAAATTGGCAAACGTCCTCAAGTCCTTTTCCGCAAGAACTTCCATTTCCAGATTTGGGAAGTTCGTTAAAGCGCTGCTGATTGCTGCAACCGTCAAATCTCGCTTCTCAGAACTTCCATTCGTAGTCAACATTACAAAGTTTCACTTTCTCACCCTGCGATCAAAATTCACTCCAAGTTTTGAGGTCGTGGCCGTCTTCCTATTGCTGATTCGTCCTGTGCCTGACGCACTGTAGAGCGATCGCCGTGCTCCCCCCACCATCTTTCCCCCAATCATGGCCACGAATATCCTTGCGTGCCGAATAGCGCGTAGCATCGCACTCCCTGAGATAACCTAAATGCCACCAGAGCCGGACATTGGTTGGCCAATCGAGCCACCAAGCACGGCTTGTGTGAAACAAGAAGGTCGTAACGCCCGATACTCATTAGAGAACGGGTTGCATCGTTGTCTAACTGCAGCGATCACACCTCCGACGCTTTCTCCATGGGCAATGGACTAAAGGACCTGCCTAAGGGGGCTCTGCAGCGTTGCACGAGGCATGTAAGCTATGCTTGATCGACATATATATCTCTCAGTTGTCTCCTTTTCCTTTTTTAAATAGGTAATTAGTAGTCCATTCCTCTCCCCCTCCCCTTTTGTGTTTTCACTCCCCATCATGGTCAGCTTCAGGGTAATTATGCTGAGTAAACAATCACGACGTATTCATTCGCGCATGCTTACATTGCCTAGATCCTTCCCGCTATCGTGCTTGGTCTTCTGACCGTGACTGCCTCAGGAGCAGTCATCCCTTTGGAGGAGCGAGCCTCTTGTGTCTACACCTGCGGTTCAGTCTGTTACTGGCAGTCGGACATCGATGACGCTCTGGCAAAGGGCTATTCGCTGCACCAGTCTGGGGCAACCGTGGGTATGTTTCTTTAAACTTGTCCCCGACTTCCTCCGCGCTCACCTGCTAATCGCCCCCAGACGATTACCCCCATCAGTACAATGATTACGAGGGCTTCGATTTCCCCACGTCGGCTCCGTGGTACGAGTTTCCCATTCTGTCGAGCTACAAGGTCTTTACAAGCGGCTCTCCTGGAGCAGACCGCGTCGTTTTCGACTCGAAGGGAAAATTTGATGCTCTGATCACGCACAATGGAGCAACCGGAAACAACTTTGTGGCTTGCAAGAAGGGTTAGATGGTATTACCATTGTGGCACAGGATGCCCAAAGAGAAACACTGCCATGTTACACACTTTGGTCTAGATGTAGATAACGAACTCTTGTGGCTTGTCGAGTTGCCTGGTTAATTATCTGCGGTCAGCGACTTGTAATTTCTGGTTCTCTGATCTTTTATATGTGAAAATAGCAACAGAAATTCTGGTCATACTAACACGGACTTGTCCCGTGCAGCCTAACGGGTCTCAGAAGCAGAGTAGCGGCTGTTACAATGGGGGCTTGTGGATAGATATCCTTGCGGACATGAAGGAAATCGGGTATAAGGAGGCGGAAGAAAGGAAAAAGGGGTCGAGTGCCTCGAAAGAAAATAGCTCCAGTCACCGACTGTCGTAATACGGCAGCAGTTCTCGAGTAATCTAATCCCGGTGGGTCAGCTAATCCTAGATGGATCTTGCCGACAGCTTCCGACTGACCCATGACCCGATCGAGGTGGCAGGATCCAGGCGAAGGTGCCCCGCGTGAAGAATCAGATATCATCGAAGCCAATGGCGCGATAGCTGACACAGAGGCGCCTCGCCTTGTCATGGTTTCTAGCAACTGATATCATTCTCTTCGCGTAGAGGCGTTGACTGGCACTGATTATCAATGGCAGTCCAAAAGAGGGAGATGCCAGCCAAGATCGACCGAGATTGGGCGACACTAAATTGTGTTCCGGTCTTACCATGCACAATTAGTCATGTGTATTAAATATTTGGTGGGCCAGGTTGTGTTATTGGATGAAGTATGCATGCTACAGGCAGTCCGGCACGCTGCAGGCTGATTTGCACATGGCAATGTAACTGCACAAGTAGGTTTGGAGTAACAGTATATAACCGGAACCCAAACCCCCCTACTTACATCATCCCGAGGTTCTCAAATTTGACAATGTTTCCTCACCGCATTTCCAGTCTTGGTGTTGCCCTGCTAGCACTTCTGACCGTTGCTGATTTCTCCCTCGGACAAAATGATGACAATATCAAGCGAGACTTGGGGTCCCTCAACGACGAATATGACTACATCATTGTCGGGGGTGGAACCAGTGGTCTCGTTGTGGCCAACCGGCTGACTGAAGATTCAACAAGTAATTACGACTGCCCTTGCCGGCTGTATTCCCTCTCACGTCTCTGAATAGTGATTACAGAGCATAAGGTGTAGTCGCCTCTGAATTGCACTTCAACTTACATGCTGCAGAAACCGTCCTAGTTATCGAGTACGGTGACTTCGCAAACACAGTTAATGCCACTGTGCCATACTTGACCACGTTAAGTCAGGCGCCTCGCCTGTACAACATTACGTCGGTTCCGCAGACTCACCTCGGGAACCGCACTTCGGGGCTCCGCCTTGGAGCCGTGGTCGGTGGCGGATCGACCGTGAATGGGTTGGCATGGGACCGTGGATCAGAAGAAGATTACGATTCTTGGGAGGCCCTTGGGAACCCCCATTGGGGATGGGAGTCTATGTTGAAGTATTTCCGGAAATCGTCCACAATCGAACCACCAGCCGACAAGTATGTTGAGCGATACGGGTATCAGTGGAATCCGGATTCGTACGGCAAAGGGCCCATACGGGTAGGGTTTCCATCGTGGCAATGGCCAGAAGCCGGTACGGAGCACTGCATCGTAAATCCAAACAGGACGTGTGTCGTATCATGTGCTAACCCATCGATACAGAGCTCCAAGCTGAAGCGTGGGTCGAGGATTTAAAGGCGCCGGCGCTGGAAGATGGCACAGACGGCAACAACGCTGGCCTTTCATGGCTACCCCAAAACTCCGGTGGCAAGAACGCGACTCGCTCCTCGGCAGAGACGGCATACTACCGCCCAGCGAGCCATCGTAGCAACCTACACCTACTCGTGCGTCACTTCGGAGCCACTATCAAGTTTGACACAAAGAGAAGAGCAAAGGGTGTCGAAATTGCCAGCCGAGACAGCTCAGACACGAGACTAATCAAGGCCAAAAACGTCATCTTAGCTACTGGAGCAGTTAATACTCCCCGGATATTGCAGCTCAGCGGCATCGGCTCTTCCAAGCATCTCAGATCCCTGGACATCGACGTGGTGGTTGATCTGCCTGGAGTTGGTGCGAACTTTCAGGACCATCCGTCCTTCTACATGGCATATAACTGTAAGTCTTAACTGCTAATTATTCGGAATTCTTTGGATATGGGAGCATCTCGTTTGTGTGTTGTGTGTTGTGTGCTGATATGAACACTCAAGTCACCACGGATACAAAAATTAATCCTACGCTCATGAACAACCCCGAGTTTTATAATGCGTCCTGGGAAGAATACAAGGCGAATCGCACCGGCCCGCTCACACATGCCTGGGGGAATCGCATTGTATTCGCGTCTCTGCGGGATCTCGATCCCAATTACAAAGACATCGTCGCCACGCTCAGCGAGCAGGATCCCCTGGACCACCTCCCCGCCGTATACGCCGAGAACCCGTCCTTGGTCAAGGGCTTCGTCCGACAACGCGAAGCCATCCAATCCCAGTTCCTCAACCCCCACGCTGGCATCGTCGAGATCACCTTTGGCGGCCAGCCGAGCGTCCCCGTGGCGGTGGAGAAGCCCCTGTCGAGAGGCACCGTCCTCATCAATAGCACGGACCCCGACCCGTCGATATCCCCGCTCGTCGACTTCAACTCGGTCTCGAACCCCATAGACCTGATACTGGTCGTCCGCGCACTGGCCAAGGCCCGCGCCTTCATGGCGAGCGCGAGCATCGGGCCCCTCGCGGCCGTGGAACTCTCGCCGGGGCCGGCCGTGGTGGGCGATGCGGTCGTGGAGGCGACTATGCGTGAGTCGCTGCTGAGCCCGACTTTTGATCATCCTGTTGGAACGGCGGCGATGATGCCCCGGGAATGGGGCGGGGTGGTCGACCCCAAGCTGCGAGTCTATGGCGTCGAGGGGCTTTGGGTAGTGGATGCTAGCATCATGCCTATTGTTCCGGCGACGCATACGCAGTCGACGGTGTATGCTATTGCGGAGCATGCGGCAGATTTGATCAAGGAGGCTGCTTGCTAAAGTTTCCCTCAGTGCTCGTCCTAGCCTTTGTTACGTACTATTTTGCTGGCCGAAAGCGGTGGTAGGGAGCTGCATGTAATGTGCTGTGTTCAGTTAGTTCTCTAGTTCCGCACATGGCCAGCGTGTTCGTGTGGGGGCCAACCATACTCGGATATTTTCGACGTTCGCTTTGATGAGAACCGGAAATCCGTCCAAGCAACCGGGTAGAGATCTTAAACGGTGTTGGGTGTGTGTGTCAATGAGCCTCGTCGAGGCAAGAAATATTGCCAAGGCGACTGAGACCAAACTGCACATTGTGAATTCCACGAAATTGTCGTTACGTGGGCCAGGTGTTCTGCCCATCGTCACCCAAAACGGGCAAGTACAGAAAGTTTGAAATATCCCAGGACGAATCAGCCTCCTAAAGGGGTGTGTCTTTGTTAGCCAGGACTCTCTCGTGTCGCTGTCACAGGCGGCTGTGAGTGTAATACTTACCGAAGACCCGAGCTTGAATGGGAAGAGAGACGCCATTGCTGGGTCGCTGATACTTGCGGGGACATCACAGGCCGGTACTCCTGCAAAAGAGAGTGGCATTTCTTCATGCTTTCGATCAGAGATGTGTATATCGCTTGCTTGACGCATCGGCCGGACTCCATTGCGCGGATCTGGCTGAGGTACCCCGACACAAAGATATACCGTTTCATGCTGGCGCTGCCGAGCGCGATACCCTGTAGAAGCTGTTCGGCGATATGCTCAAGGGTCTGAATCAAGGGTGCGCGGTTTGCCTTGAGGATATCGTCCAGGGGGTCGGGTGCCGAGTCTCGAGGTGATTCCTCCTCCAACTGGGTGATCACCTCCAGTGAGAGGACCATGATGATATCCATGGTGAGTGCTCCCTTGAAGCATCCCGCCGCGACCATAGATAATCGTGAGAGGTCATCTAGCACCCCGGCAGCAAGGCCTGAGTTGGCTTCTCTCGAGTAAGATCCAATGGCCATGGCAGACTCGACACAAATCTTGCGAGACATGTAGTACCGAGGATCCTTCCTGGCTTGGAGCATGAAGGGGCGGTGCAGGAGAAGGATATACTTCCGTAAGTATACCCCGAGGAACCTTCGATGGAAATCCGTCCGCGATAGAACGGAAGCGTCAGACAAAGGCTGTGGGATGGCGGAATGAAAGAAGATGGCGACATCTCGGCAAGCTGCCCTCAAGTCCGTACCCAGCTTCAGCGCCGTCTCGTAGGACGGCTCCCCTCGAAAGTCATTGAGCAGCTGTGCAACCTTGAGGCGCAAAGGCAAAGACTTGGCAAGCAAGATTTGGACTGAAGAATCGGTGACCTGATCATCCGGCGCCGGCTCGGCAGAGCCTGAGGGGTCAAGGTCCTGATCATCAAAATTCGAAGGCGCAACTGTGTCGTAGTCATGAATTGAGATGCCGAGCGGCAAGCCAGAGTTGAGGCAAGACTGAAGGGCCAACTCGAGAACTGTCGTCCACAGACGCACTCGCATCTGCACCTGGAATGGCGATAGCGTTGGGAGGAACATGTTTGGATTCCGATGGAGTCCCATGGCCATGGCCATGGTCATCAAAGATCCCGTCGACAGCCAGACGGACCCGCCTGGTGAGTTATGGGTCGCTTGCCTTGCGATGATAAGCAAACAGAATACTTGAAGTCCATCTAGGGTAATGATCGACTTCTCGGAGGGTCCAGTCAGCCACCACTGAGCAGCATAGATCCATGTTTGGGCCAGACGATGGAGCGTGGCGCGGTCTATATCGGCCGTATCTGGGAGGAAGACTGTTCCAATGGCGAGGACGAGGACAAGCTTCATGACAAATGGAGATGACGTTGACATGATCTGAGTTTGCTCCCAGAATTGGTTGTACTCTTTCCAGAAAGTGGGGACGTGAACCACCCGGTAGACGGGCTCGAACGTCTGCAAGTAGCAGCGGACAAGTTTATCGCAGGTTGCCTTGGCCGGCAGGGTATTCAGCAAATCCGGGACGGGATTGTTCAGCTGGGCCGAGTCATGGGCTTTGACGGCTCTGCGGAGGCTCCGGGTGTCCTTCACAATGCTGTTCAGCTCGGCCTGGACATCATCGAAGGCATGATTGAAGGACGGCTCCAGCTCTACGGCATCAAATTTGCCGAGGGTTTGAAACTATGCAATGGTCAGCGGCTGTACGACATGAAAAGGAAGGGAAGTCCGCCTCATGTCATGCCTTCTCCGCAGTATGGAGCCAGTGGCTTTTTCCAAAGAGTTTCGTCTTGTCTGCTGCATTACGAAGACGCGGAAACGTGGCTGGGATGAATGAACCCGACGAGGTGTTCGTATGGCCTGTCGCCTGGTCGGGTTTCTCTGCCAGCTGGGTCTCGAGCCGGTGCACGCGTTGTCGAAGCTCCCGAATTATCTCCTCGTGATCGGCAGAACCAGGGATGGAAAGATGGTCGCGCCCCTGAGTCCTCACGGTAGCTTCCGCCCTGTGCTGGGGAGGTTGATCCGCAATTGGCGGCAATAAGCGCGGATTGGGCAACGGATTGGATGTTCGGTCTAGAGACGGTGTGGGCGAGGCAACAGTCAGAGGTCGGCCTGTCCTGGGCTCGGAGGCGGGTGCAGTGTTGACCCCACTACCAGGGATGGAAGAGCGATAGGAGCACTGAAGCTGGGCCCTGGCACGAACACAGGGGCGGCAGGGCAGGCCCTGGTCGCAGCGGATCTTGCGCTGGCGACACTGCTGACACGACTTTGTTTGTCGTCGGCGTTTGCGCCGGGGAGGCGTGTGCGCATCAGGGGCCGGAGAGGCCTGTGGGCTATCCGCCATGATTTCTGTTGAATAATGTCGGTTCGGGTTGGGGAATCGGGAGAAAGAAGAAAGAGGAAGAAGGTCGCAGGCAAAATACCGAGATTGAGCGGGGTTCCGCTAATCTCCGTCGGTACGTACCTGTTGAACCCGAGGAACTAACCAATCATACGTTAGCCGAAGAGCGCTAGCCATCACAAATGCCCGAACTTGCAGGCTGTCAACCTATTTAGTGACGTTCATGCGGCCGAAGAATCGATCATTCCGGCAAAGGAGAGAGCTGCCAACTGCGCACGAGCGAACACTTGATCATTGCATAAAGTTAAAGACTATGGTAGCGTACAATCTGCTGCCATGGACTCTCTTCCTAGCTTCTCCGAAGAGTATCGGCCGCTTCTTTTTCTGCTGCTGTCATCATCCCCAGCGCTCCATCTATCGGCGCGGTATCGCCGACATCCTTGCGTAACACTGCCAGTCGCCGCTTCCAAAACCCCCACCGCTCAAAGTTGAACCCTCTCGTCCCTGAATACAAGGCACCTCCCCTATAGGGACTGTCATGGGTTGCACCCTCGGGCTCGGTTGACCGAGAGTTGAAAAGTGACAGTTGCAAGAGCATCATGTCCATTCAGCATGCCCACGACTTGAACAAGGACATCCTGCGCATAGTGGCGGCAGGGAGTGCGGCAGGCAATGTAGGTCAGGACTTGCCACGTGTCCATGGCCATACCTTCTGTCTCCGAATCAGATTGGCTCTGTGGAACAGATGCAACAAGGGCAGTGACAAAGTGCTTCGCTTTCTCGTCCAGGCTCGGCGATGACTCGATGGCTGACTCGAACATGGTGAGGATTTGAATCTCGGGATCACTCAGCAGCCCACATTCCTCGTCTTTGATGGGCTCCAAATCGAGTGGTTCGGCTAACATGGTTGGATGGCGTGAGGGCCAGGGGGAAATCAGGAGGGTACAGAATGGATGGATGATCAAGAAGGTATGGGGATTTTGTTAGGCTCTCGATTCAGGGGCGCACTCTCTATGAAATAAACCGACACTCGCTGCCTGGAGTTGCTCAAAAAGCCGTCCAATTAGCGGTGTGTTGGTTCGTGCCGCGCGTGGTTACAAGGCGCTTATTTCTTGGCTGTGATGCTCAGAACACGACAGTCACGTTCTTGCTTATATTCGTTTCATAAGTCGTTCCGACATCTCTAATGTAGTGGAAATCTATTATACCCCTCGTGTATAATCACACCCACCCGATCCTGAATAACTTGTACCCTGTCTCGTCATTACGCCCAATCCCACTACGCTTCTGCAGCATCTGTGCTTCCAGAATCGTCAGTCTATGTCCGTCTCTGTCTCTGGGACGGTCATCTGCAGTCATAGCAGCCTCAACAGTTTCACAAATCCCATCAAATCGACCAGTTTCGCGAACAGAGATGAGGAGCCAGAATACGCCGTCCGGCGCAAGGAGGCGGCTGGCGCAGTCGCGCAGCCATACGGCGTGCTCAGGGGCGTAAACAACATCCGTCGCAATCAGCATATCCGCCGGGATGTGAAGTGGCGGCTCTAGTGAGGGTGCAGACCAGTCGAGGAGGGTGGCCTGCACCGGTGCCGGGTCGTGGGACGGAAAGTTAGCTGCAATGTTGTCGCGCAAATTTGCAAGCACGGCTGGATGGTAGTCTGTTGCGATTACTGTCGAGTCTGCAAGACCCAGGTGAGGTAGCACAGTCCCGAGCACGAGACTGACAAGTCCCGTCCCAGCACCCAACTCGATGATGCGCGACGAGGAACCAAGGGCAAGTTGAGTGAGGCCATACCGTGCAGGCGAGTCGCACAGTTGCTCGGACAGCACGATGGACGCACCCCAGCTTTGCAGGCCAACGTCATCATAGTCTGCCGAGGAATTCGAGCCTGCCAATCCGTCGTTGAGGCGAACCTCGATGGAGGTTTTACTAGTGCTCGGTGCTGGGAGAGACAACTCGAAGGAGAAATTGCGTGTGTAGCCCTCCTGATTTTCGTCCGCTTGGTCATTGTCCGCTGGGCTGGCGAAAAAAGACTCAAGCACGTAGCAAGCTTGATCAAGTGCGCGCTGCCGCTTTTCTTCAGAGGCAAAGCATGGCAAATCTTCCGCGCACGCGATGAAGCCTGTCAGCCAGCGCTCTGCAAAGGTGCGCTCGAAGGCATCTGCGCGAAGGGCGCCAAGGCTTCCTTCGTCTTCATCGTCGGTCCCAGAGGCGTAGCCAGAATCCAGCGACGACGTCGATGTAATGTTCGACAGGGTTTTGCTCTCGGTGGTCAACCCGAAGGAAAGAGAAGCCGAAAGCGGGCAGTAGATGGTGGACAAGCTCTTCAGGGCCGAGAACACCTGTTCTCCCGTAAGGTTATCCAAGGGCAGTAGAGGCGGCAAGCTGCTCGATGGAGGCAGCGGGCACCCTGCGGGTCTCATAGGCACTGGTGCGAGAAATCGAAATATCGTGGAATGATGCCATGTGTGAGGAAAGGTTTGCTGAGAAATGTTGAAAATTGGGATTTTTCCCCCATGAAGTGCCATTTTATTGTTCGCCAAGTCCGCCAATTAGCTTGGCTTGCCATTTGCCTAGGCTAAGGCTAACGTTTGGATCCACACCTAAAAGTGATGCTATCGTGAAAATTTTCTCTCCACAATAATTTTGGAAAAAATTAAGAACAATGATTAAATCATCCCGCAAGACTTGCACTGACTTATATACTCAATCCGTTGAGCCTTACGTTTAACTTGACAACTTCAAAGGAAAGTTACTGTCTGCAGCACAGTCACAGTTTTAGCTGCTACCATTGGAACTGATTCCAGTTGGCTAGCTAGAGCTGGGCGGGATCCTTGGCGGGATGGCATCGTTCTAGATACACTGTTCCAAATGGCCACGTCCTAATATTTTGTTACGAGTCAAATCTCACCGAGCTTAACCCCTCTCGACCATAAAGACGTTGGTTGCGTAAAATCGACTCCTGACTTCGTTCTCAAGTTTGCCAAGTGCGGTTGTTTGCATTGAGCAGGCCTTCTGGGACGATGTATAAGGATATCAGAAGTATGGGAATAGCAATGGCCAGTGGCGGACGAGACGAGCTGCCAAAACAATGGCGCCAAGACGCCAAGAATATCGTTCTTGCCACTGCTCTTACACACGTGGCTTGGCCCTGCTGCCAGAATAGTCAAAGGTCTGAGCAAGGTCCGCTTAGAAACCAGATGGCAATTAAGACAGAGCGACTTGCGGGATGCAGCATATACTCTAGGAGAATCCCCTGCAACTTGTGACATATGTGAAAGCAAGTGAGGGCGAGAAAGTAACATCAATAGAAAGATTCAATTCAGCAGGTTGTGCGGTTGTGCCCCTGGTGTGCAGCATCGCTTGCCATTTTTCTTCAGAGCTCAACAACCAATTAATATCTCCAAGGGGGATGCGCGCACATCAGATATAAAAATATATTTATTTGGTTTCATTGCTTTGTCTTCCCTCTGTTTTTTCTCTTCATTCTCTGACTAGAAACGGACGAAACTAGTGACAATTAGCGACTCGTCTTGCCAAGTCGGTCGGAGCCACAATCGATTATTCGTCGGGTGTGGTGTAGCGGTAACATCGTTGACTCTCACTTCCCAGGAGTGGTTGCTATCTCAACAGCACGGGGTTCGACTCCCCGCATCCGAGTCACAATTTTCTTTTTGCTTTTTTTGGAGGTTTATTCCCCAATGCTTGTTTACTATAAACTTGGCATCCCTTGATCCTGGGTAACATTCCCAGACATTTGGCACATCTGGGAACCCAATAACCGCAGAAAAGCTGCCTGCATGGTTGTTGATCAGCTGAGTCAGATCCTACCCAAAAATCTTTCTGTATAACTCATCAACTCCTGAGCCCGGCAGTGCAACTCCTTCAGGTTACAGAAGTGGCGATCGACCAGTGAAGTGACGCAGTGCTTACGGCTTCCTGCAATCTCACCCCTGAACCTGAACCTGATTGACCAAAGTGACGGCTGTGACTCCGGGAGGAATTCATCCAAATCGAACATAAAAGGGGCCGGATGTCTTGGCCTCCTTGAATGCCATCTGTTATATCAACGCTTAAGTCCAGCCACTTTACACATCCACCGATAGCCTACCCCATCATCTTGGCCCTTCCCGAAAGACAGTCCGTCCCCTCTGCTTCGCAAACAAAGACAAATTAACCTCGAAGCCAAGCCCTTCCGACTGGCAACATGCAGTTCAAACTCTGCTCCCTCGTCCTCCTCGCCACCACGATAGCCAATTGTGCACCAGCGGACAGCTCCAAACGCGGAGTCTCCCGCCGCGATCTTGTGGGAGACATCAATGCGGTCTCGAACCAGATCCAGCAGATCAGGAACGAAATCGACAGTGCCGTCATCGGCACCATCGGCGGGTGGTCCGGAGGAGCCGCGGATGCGGCTCGGAATACCCTCCAGAGCGTGGACAACGACTTGACCAGCGCCGCCTCGGCACTGAACAGCTTATCCCAAGCCCTTGCACCGGGCTGCGATACTTACCAGAACTGTGACAGTTCGGTTCCTTTTTAGTGGCTGGAGAGACATGTTGCATGGTGGCAAAGTATGCCGGACGATTAGGGGATTCAGTGGAAACATCTCTGGCTGTGGATGCCTATCTTGGGGAAAGTCATCAGTTATTTTTCAGGTTTCCGAAATATGATCTGTGCCTCAAGCCTTGATTATGCCATGCTTCTCTTCTTGTCACCGCGCTTTTGGTATCTCCCAGCGACGCGGGGTTGAGCCATCCAATTACCCTGTCAATATACTCCCGTAGCATATTGATTAGGTAGCTTCTTACACGCAAGATTTCACAAATTGACGCAACTGCGTTTGCATGGTTCGCGTTGCACGGTAATAGTGACCTTCCTAGTTTGGTAACAGCGTGATATCCCGCTTGCGGCGACGAAAGCTGTCAAGATAAGTTTATTCCCTCCATCCCCTCTTGGCATTTATAAATAGCTCCGTCCATCACCTTTTCGTTAATCCCAGATTGAAGAGAATCAACGGGTCATGAAGACGAAAAAATTGATCGGATGCCTAGCGGCAGTGGCTCTAGCAACTCTAACTTACTCTGCCTATGCCCTCACGCCGGAGGGATTGATTTCAGCGAACCGGTATTCTGCTGCTGTCCCGAATCCATCTGGTGTCTGTCACACCCTGCCTCACAGAAAAGTTGTAGTCCACGGCGCTAAATTTATTGCTGAAAATCAGGATTTTGCCATTTTCACGGTGACAAACTACTCTTTTTCAACCTCTACGCATGCGACGGCATGGAAGCGTCTAGACTTAGAGAGCGGTGATGTTTCATTATGGCACGCGGGCTCGGACATATCAGAGGTCGTATTCGTGGGCCCGACTACCACGAGTTTAATCTACATCAATAGCACGAATGAAGAGGGCGACGGTGGCGTCAGCCTCTACTATGCGGATGCCGCTGCCCTTGATCACACCTCGTTGATCGCCTCCCTTCCGGCACCCTACTCCGGTCTCAAGGCAGCCGTGACACCATCTGGAGATATCCACTTCCTCGTCTACGCAAGTGCCTGGCCTAACGGAACTGCCTACAACCAGAGGCTGTCTGCCAAGCCAAAGAGCACAGCTAGGATTTACTCGTCGACGTACGTTCGGCATTGGGTACGTTTGATGGATGCCACTTGGGACTCCTGGGAATGCTTTCAACGCTGACGGGAGCACCAGAACTATTATCTCACGGAGAGACGAAATGCTGTCTTCGGCGGGGTTCTCACCCCTGAAGGCGATTCGTATACCCTGAGGGGCAACCTCACCAACTACGTGACTGGCATCTGCAATGTCACTTGCGCCGAGAGTCCCCTTGACCTGGACGGATCGGAGGACTACGACCTATCGCCCGACGGCAGCAAAGTGGTCTTCAATTCCAAGGACATTGACCTGCCATTGGCAAACTACACGAGCAGCCAGATTTGGTACGTTCCATTTGACGGATCTGCTGGCGATGCAGTCCGTATAAATGCCAGAGGTGCGACAAGTTATTCCGAGGCGCAAGGAGCCTCTTTAAGCCCGCGGTTCTCTCCAGATGGGAACTACATTGCCTACGTGCAGCAAAATGGTATCTTCTACGAGTCAGATCGCACCATTCTGTATTTTGCCAATGCGGATCCGGCCAACTTCAATGTCATAGCCCTTGCCAAGAATTGGGACAGGTCGCCAGATATAGGGGCTTGGGGACGAGATTCGGCAACGATATTCACTTCGGCATCTGACTTGGGCCGAGTACGGATCTTCCCAGTCCCCCTGAGTGCCGGGGACTCGTATGAACCAAAGAACATCACAGATGACGGTGCCACAGCCGCCTACTACACCATTCCAAATGGCTCGCTTCTGGTATCTGATTCGAAGCTCTGGTCTAGCCGAGACATCTACACGACCACTCCTGACGGAAAGGTCACCAAGACTTACTTCCAAGCCAACTTGGTCGACCCCGAACTTACCGGTCTTGGGCCGGAAGATGTTTCCGAGTTCCATTACTCGACGAACACTTCGTAGATCAAACAGCAGTCGTGGATCGTTTTTCCGGAGGGTTTCGACAGGACGAAGAAATACCCCTTGGCGTTCATTACACACGGAGGGCCCCAGGGTGGTCAATACAACAACTGGAGCGTTCGGTGGAACTTGAAAGTCTGGGCTGACCAGGGTTACGTTGTGATCGCTCCCAATCCCACGGCGTCTTCCGGCTGAGGCCAGAACCTGACCGATGCGGTCCAAGGCAGATGGGGAAGTTACCCGTATTGGGATTTTGTCCACGCCTGGAAGTATGTGAACAGAACTCTTGACTATGTCGACACAAGCCGGGGAATTGAAGCAGGGGCATCTTATGGAGGTTACATGACGAACTGGTAAGTGCATATGACAGGGACAGCCCCCTTTTCTTTTGTCAACCGCCCATTTCATCGCCCACTGATGCGGCCATCCAGGATCCAAGGCCACGAAATGGGGCGATGGTTCAAAGCCCTCGTCACACATGATGGAAGCACCAGCACTCTATCCCAGTACGCCAGCGAAGAGCTGTGGTTCATGAACCACGACTTCAGCGGGCCGTTCAACGAGACGGCACTTGTGGAGGGCTCGCCGTACTACGACTGGAATCCGATCCAGTACGTGGACAACTGGGCCACACCGCACTTTGTCGTGCACAGTGATAACGACTACCGACTTCCCGTGTCTGAGGGAATTCTGCTCTTCAACCTGCTCCAGGTCAAGGGCGTGCCTAGCAAATTTCTGAACTTCCCTGATGAGACGCATTATGTGAGCAACCCGGAGAATAGTTTGGTGTGGCACACGGAGATCTTCAAGTGGATCAACTTCTACAGTGGCATCAGCAACGCCTCAAGTCCGTACTGAGCACAGAGTTTAAACGTTAAAGAAGCCTAGGGAGCTCTATAAACTGCTCGGCTATATAGCCGTCTTTCTTTTCTCTAATTAGTATTGTACCTCCGTACAGACAGCTGATTGCCCCACATCAACCTACGGCTTCACTTCTGAATAGCCCGGTAAATTGACTTGATAACGTCGGTTAACCGATCGGGCATGCTCAAAAACGGAGAGTGGCTCGACGGCAAGGAGAAGGTCGTGATTTCGATACCATGCTTCTCCTTTGCGTCGTTGACCATCTGCTGTTGCACTTCCGGCAGTATAACCTGATCCAACTCAGCGATGATATATGAGGTTGGTATATCTTGCCATGTCGCGTGAGTGACGGGTTGAGTAATCAGCTAATTAATTAGCCGGGAGAGTCAGTCTTGAGAGCCACAATTCTGTGAAATGGGTTTGAGTGGCTGCGGTACCTCAAGTGGGGAATGTTTCAAGTACTGAGCCCAATGCTGCTGCTCCTCAGGAGCCATGTCGTTGTAGTAATAGGCAGCAAAGGGATCGAGAACGAAAATATCGACCCCATTGTCCTGTCCGGCCCGACGAATGGTGTCAGCATACGCACTCGAACCTCAGTACCCAAATCACTGACTCACCGCCGTGCGAAATTCGGCCCGCGTGGGTAGCAGAGTCCCCTCGCCATAGAAGCTAAAGACGCTATCGCCCTCGTTGGGCAGATACGCGGTGAGGTAGACCAGGTGCACCACACCACCCGGCAGCCCCCTCTTTGCCCGCTCCGCCTTGCCCAGCCCCTGCGTAGCCTCCGTGCCGACAACGCCGCCCACCGAGTGCATGAGCACGACAACGTCCTTTCCGGCGTCGGCGAGACGATCGATCTCTGCGCGCCAATAAGCCGCGTCGTTGTACATGGGTCGTGGCGGGAACCCGCCATTGGATGGCTGGGTGCCTGTCTCTGTGGGTATCTCGGCTTTGTGCAGCTCGTCTTGGAACTTTTGGAAGTAAGCTGGGTCGCCGTGGCCACCGCCGTGGATAAGGAAGAGGGTTGGAGGGGCTTCCGGCGCCATCTTGTCAGCGATGGGATGATCCTTGTAAGGATGTACAACGGTTACAAGCAGCGGTCCCCGCTTTAAGAAGGGAGGGAGGTTAAAGTCACGATTAAATAAGAAACTACGTCTCCTCGAGACAAAAGTGTCTAATCAGTGGTTATGCTGATTCATGACCGTGTCTTAGATGTTTGGCTGACGTGAGATGACACTTACTAACCGCCTCTCGGCTGTCCAACCAGCGGTCAGTCAAGACAAGAAACTCTCTACTCAAGCGGTTTCTCAAATTACTCCTCGGACAAGTCCAACGCGCGGTGGAAGAAATGATTGATGGACAGACCGTAAGTTAACCTCGAGTGTTCCGAGGCAGATAGGTTTGGAATCCATGCTCCCTGCTTAAAGTCTGGTGGTGGCGGCGATGAAGACTTCGGCTTTGAGGGCGAAGGGGTATTACTCATCAACCCCCGATCATGGCGTGGAAGCCGTCGTCAGTGGGATTTCCAAGCCTCAGACAGTTTGCTGCTTCCCTGCATCGTGGGTCACCGGTTGGGCTACAACGGCCTGTCTCGTTACCTGGTAACCTATCACATTATCGATCTCTCTCAGTTATCGTGCAAGTAATTCAATGATGGCGCGTGGACTCGATACTGGGGCACCAACTCAAAATAGGTGGGGTCGTGCGGGGGTGGGGTATGGAGGATTGCCAAAATTAACCTATTCTCCTAGCCCACGAGACGAGGTTCCAGGACTGGTTCCGTGTCGTGGGCTTCTTTGCTTAGGTGCTCCGGCTAGGCTAATAGACGATCGCACGTGGTGAAGACGAACTATAGCGACAGAGGCGCTTAAAACAGGACGTTGGGATTAAAGATTGAGCGCGTGAATCAAGATATCTAGCGATCATCACAAAGGTCACCGACAATTAACTGAAGTAAAGAGACACTAACCCTACAACAAACACACTTACGCATCCTTTTTGCCCTCCATTCGTTTTTCCCCTTTCCCTCTCCCCTTCGCGCCCCGCCTTCATCTTCCCTCATACTCGACACTCGTGACGATGGCTGCCCCCGATGACTGGAAAGCGACCAACCGCACGATCCAGATCCTAAAGGCAGCCGAGGAAGGCAAATATGGTGTCATCGCCGCCATCGCGTACAATATAGAGCAGATCCTAGGCCTCGTACGGGCTGCCGAGAAGGCGCACTCCCCGCTCATCATCCAGTTCTTTCCCTGGGCCATCACCTTCTCGGACGGCCTGCTCGTGCGCACGGCCGCCGACGCCGCCCGCCGCGCCAAGGTGCCCATCTCGATCCACCTTGACCACGCGCAGGACGAGGCCATCATCAAGCGAGCGGCCGACGAACTGCCGTTTGACAGCATCATGGTCGACATGTCGCACTACGAAAAGGCCGAGAACCTGGCCAAGACGGCGCGCTGGGTCCGCTACTGCCACGAGCGGCGTATCGCGACCGAGGCGGAGCCCGGGCGCATCGAGGGCGGCGAGGACGGCGTCATGGATACGGCCGACCTGGAGGCGAGCAAGACGACGCCCGAGGAGGTGGACGACTTCATCGCCACGGGGGTGGATGCCCTGGCGCCCGCGATTGGTAACGTGCATGGCGAGTATGGCCCCGAGGGGCCACAGCTTGACTTTGAGCGGTATGTGGCAGGGCCATCTATATTAAAGAATCTTATCATCTGGGTGGAAGATCGCTAACGTGACGCTTCAGATTTGCGGCAATCCGCGCCCAAGTCAATGGCAGAGTGAGACTAGTGCTCCACGGGACGAACGGGTTCAAGTCGGAGCTGATGAAGGAGTGCATCGCGGCGGGCGTATCCAAGATCAACGTCAACAGGCTGGTGTTGGACGACTACTACACGCATCTGCGGTCACAAGTCTCGAATGTGCCTCACACGGCCCTCATAGAGCAGGGCGTAGATAAGGTAATTGCGCAGACGGTGGAGTGGATGGAGATATGTGGTTCTGCCGGTAAGGCGTAGAAACCGGATTTGTATATTACAAGTCAGCCAGACAGCTCTTATAGTTCGTCTATTGATATATATATATATATATAGGCTCCCTTCTTGGTGCAAGTCAATGTCTCTCCCATCGTAGTCTCAACTCGTCCTCGAGGGGCTGCACCGGCCACCCAGTCCGTTGCCTGCACTTGGCAAGTATTTCCAACACGGCATTCTGCTGGTCGATTCTCTCGACAGATAAGCCAGCTAGATTTCGACATGCTTGTGTTAGCCAATTAATCCTTTTCTGCCAGGAAGGGTCGAGAAAGGGGAAGGGGGGATTGCGTACCAATAAAAACACATTGTGAAGACATTACACCAGAGGCATAATCGGTCAGCGTCATGGCAATGCCGCAAACCGCCTTTATACACGTCCGCAAAGACTTTTGCTGCTCCAGGTACACGTCGAGACCACCAAGAGTAGGGCGGTTGAGGTATATGAGTATGAGGGAACAATAGTACAGCTGGATAGCCACTCCTGTCACGCCAGGTTTAGTGGGTCGGTCACAACTCGTTCAGGCGATAAGGGGGAGGAACGGGGGGGGACTCTACCAAATACCGGGGGATGAAGCCAGATAGGCTGAAACGCATCTCCTGAGCTGGTTGAGACGGGCAGGGCCTCGAACTCGACAGTCAGGTGCCTCCTCCAGTCCTCGAGCTTCTCCAGAAGGACATCAGCCCTGGACATCCTCGACGCCAGGTCGTTCTTGGTCTCTTCCATCTCTTCGGTAGAGCAGAAGCCTACCACCTGGGCGAAAATGTGGACGGACCGGGCCGCGAGCTCAAACGGGTCCAGGGCGTCGAAAGTCCGCTCCGGCCGCCAGAAAGTGAAGGGCTTGCGCTTCTCCCGGAAGGCGGCCCACACGTCCTGGCAGAGCCATGCCCACCACACGGCCTGTCTCAGACCGCCCGAGTCGCCGTGGATGACCTGCGAGCGCTGGATCCAGAACACGCCCTTGAGGTGCCTTTCCCAGTCGGTGCTCGATCCGTCCAGCATCTCGTATGTGGAGATGATGAGTGAGATGGCCAGCAGCTCGAGGCTGGTTTTGTATGTATCATACTGCATCGCCTTCTGGCTGTAGTGGAGCGTCTTGAAGTAGTACCGGACGGCATCATTGGCGTCCGGAGGGCTCGCGTCGGCGTATCCGGCCGGATGACCAGTGCCGAGGGAGAGGTGTCGGGCAGAGAGGGCCAAGATGGCGTTCATTAAGCCGACATTGTGCATCTGTGAAGGGTTTCGTATAGTTAGTTCAACGAAACAGTTTCTATAAAAATCAACACAGGTGGAGAGGGAGGAAGATTTACTGCAAGATGCGGCACAAAAGTGCCAAATGGCCTTTTGGGCTCGAAGAGATCCATCTAGATGCGTATATTAGCCTGAGTAAAAAGGATTCACCTCAGACCCCAGGGTAGGGCGGCGGAAGAACTCACCCACTGGCTGATATGTTGCACAAAGTACATGAATAGCATATGTTCATAGGGAAGTAGTTCGATGGCATCTGAAGAATGCCAGGCCTGCTTCTCGGAAAGCTGATCACTGCGGAGATGTGGGATCCTTTCTTGCAGGGAGGGATTACACGTATTCGGCGAGACGCCCACAGGCACCTCCAACCCAGCCCTAGTGGTCGCCGGGCTCGCCGGGGTCACATCCGAAGCGTGGGACTGCGCGATAGAGTTGCCAAAGATGTCGAAGCCGTCGAGCTCGTATTCAATATCCGGCAGAACCCCGTTGCCGACCGTGGCGTCCCCTAGGAGGAGCCCCAGCCACCTCGCCGTGGGGGACTCTGCGGTATGGCTCGCCGACGAGGCGGAGGCGGGGTCAAAAGCCGGAGGGCCACCATTAGACGCATGATGCGCCGGCGGCAGACCGTCGAAAGTAGTAGAGATGCTGTTCTGATACAGCCTTGGCTCCTCCGGACTTTGGGCAGCCTGGGGAGAATGGCCGACCCAGGGCCGACCCAGGGGATTCGCGAGCTGATGGTCGGGTTCGGCAATGGAGAAGCGGACGCTATGTGGCGTAGGCTCGGTGGTGCCGTAAAGAGCTGGAGGCTCGAGAGATGCAAGCGCAGCCGGGGCCGCTGCCGGACTCAAACTCGCCCGGATGACTTCCCGAACAGACTCGGCCTCAGCAGTCGTGGCAGCGTCAGCCACGGGTATGTCGGACCCGGCGATCTTTGATCCCCGTGTACTGTTGGGGGCGGCAGTACTGCCCGCGGACCCGGACCCGGACACGACGGAAAGACCAGAGCCGGACGTCGACGTGGAGTCAGGCTTACTGTCGTAGACGCAAGGGACTTTCCGCTTGGCGCATCCTCGGCAGATGGGCTTGGCCTCGTCGCACTTGATGTGCCGACGGCGGCAGGTCAAACTTGGGGAGCAGGCAGATGTGTCAGCAAGGGGAAATATCTGGAACGACGAGTAGGAGACTAACCATCCTGTGGTCTTGCGCAGGCCCTTGCCCCGCGACAGACGGCCCCGGGTGAAACGGCGCTCAGAGTCAGGCTGGGCCTCGACCTCGGCCTCACCCAAGGATCTCGTGCTGCTCGCCATGAGGCAAGACAGCCGCAGCGCTCACCAACAAGAATCGCGCTACGGGCGGTTTGGTTTGTCAATCTTACTGGTCGAGAAACCCTGCAACCAGCGGTGCGGGTATTTCCCGAGACGAGGCATGCATACACTGGCTGTACGAGAAGTTGTCGAAGAATTCAAGCGTGCGAACGGGACGAGGGATCCACGGCTAGAGGGCATCGGATAGACTGATCGCCGATCTTCCCCCTCCTTTTTTTTCTTTCTTGGAATGTGATTGGTACTACCCCTCTTCCTTTCCCACATCGGACCCCGCAAACAAAGGCGGGCTGTAGAAGCAGAAAAGAGCCCCCCAATTGAGGGGTTGTTTCCCCAATTTTCCCAGGAGAGGCACGCGCACAAGACAACCCGAAATACAGAGATATTCGTGCAGGAGGCACCGAGGCAGAGAATAGCTACACCTTACTGCAAGTTTACAAACATGCCTCCATCAGCAAGCACCTGCGACCCCGTCATGTAGCCGCTCAGCTCGTCGCTCGCCAGAAAGACGGCCGGCCCGGCCATGTCCTCAGGCCTGCCCACCCTTTCCCACGGGATCCGGCGCTCGAGGTATTTCCGCTTCTCGTCATCCTGCATGTCGTCCTCGGCCAGCTGCGTGTGGATCGTGCCCGGCAACAGCGCGTTGCAGCGGATCCGGTGCTTGGCTAGCGCGATGGCCATGGACTGCACCATGGACAGCACCGCCGCCTTGGTCGGCGTGTAGTGCACCTGCTTACCGCCGCCGACCAGCGCGCTGATGGACGACACGCCGATGATCGCCCCGCCGGTCCCCTGCTTGACCATCTGCTTTGCTGCCGCCTGGCATGAGTAGAAGGCGCCGTTGACGTTGACCCGCATCGATGTGTCAAACGTGTCCTTGTCTATGCTACATTACATGCCGCCACCACCCCGTACCATGTCAGTGAGTTGGAAAGAGAGAGGAAATGGATGGGAAATTGCAATTAGACTTCTTACGCCAGGAAGTCGCAGGCTTGGAAGATGCCCGCGTTGGCCACGAAGACATTCAATGCGCCCCATGTGCTCACGGCCTCGGCGACTAGGTTCGTGCTTGTCTGCGGATCCGTAACATCACCCGCCATCTCGATCAGTTCGCCGGCCGGTGGGTCCCTGGGACCGTCCGTCCGGAGACGCTTGGCCTCCTCGAGGAGACTCTTTCTTAGCGGCTCGTCCTTGCACAGACCCAGGTGGTTGACGGCAACATTGCACCCCTGACGTAAGTACTCCAATGTGATGGCGCGCCCGATTCCCGTCGTGCCACCGGTGATGCAAGCCGTTTTGCCCGCGAGTAGTCGCCAGGGGGGAGCCATTGGGTGTGTCCTTGTTGCGATCGGTGGTTCCGGGGGCAACAACGGTCGGTGCCAGATTTGCAAGAGTGAGCTTCACCCGTTACTGTATGCTATACTGGGAGCCGTGAAAAGGAGGAGGGAAATGCTGATAAGCCCCGATCACTTGGAAGCTTCGCGTTTGATACGGAGGTAAGTCTCTGTTGGGCTGGGCAGGGGACTTGTGGTGTAGCGGCGGCTTAGCGGGTCCGAGGTTTCTGGCCAACTCGCTAGAAGGGACGGATGAGATCCAAGCATGCACTAAGACGGGAACGCGATGGGGCAAAGCCGCCTCTCGTTTTGCCTTGTCGTCTTGTCTGTGTCCCCGCATGAAATATTTCGGGTATCTTATCGTTCGGCGGGGCTGGGCATCCATTCTATGATGGTTATAGGTGGTCTTGGTTTAAAGAATACATGTAGACATGCAGTGAAAAGAAATGGAGCCTTGGATTATTCTAGAAAAGGTAACAGAACTGACGGTGCCCTCGTCGCGAGGGACAGCTCATCGGCTCGCGATCCGAGACGCTCTCTATCTTACCTCGTCTCGGTACTTAGATCAGATCCCCGGAGCTAGTACCGTAGCATATGCCGGTCTTATATCTAGCATTGACTTCTAGAGGTAGAGATTGTTCTTCCTCCTGCGCCCACTACCAAATCATCTACATATAAGAGCCACCAACCCCAGGCACGACATCTCGAAAGACATCATCTTATCATTACGTCTTGTCTCCGAGAACCTTAGTTTATTTAATCACCACCCCAGAAAATGACCCCTTCGGTAACAACGAACGGAAACGGCTCTGCACCGGCTAGCAGCAGTACCCCTGGTGTCCAAACCAAGGTTCTCCTGACCGGAAAGGTCATCGCAGTAACGGGGGCGAACCGCGGAATTGGGCTCGGCGTCGCAGAGTGCTGCCTGGATAATGGCGCTGCCACTGTCTACTCAATAGATCTGGCTGAGCCCGGTGAGGAGTTCGCTGCGATCGAGAAGAGGTACCCTGGGCAGCTCAAGGCAATCCCGGCCGACATCACCAAGGAGGCGAGCGTTACCGCCGCCGTCGACCGCATCGTGCAGGAGGCCGGCGCCATCCACGGCATGGTCGTCAACGCCGGCCGGACCAACCACAAGTCCGCGCTAGACTTTACCGAGGAGGAGATCCACGCCCTGTTTGCTGTCAACGTATGTTAAACCATCCAGCAAAACCTGCAAGTCTCTGCTATACGAATGCTTTCGAAGCGGAAGATGAGGCGAGGAAGAAAGAAACTGACTCTATATAAAAATTGTAGCTATTTGGTGCTTTCTACACGGCGAGAGCCGCTGCTCGCGCGTTCATCAAACTGGGGATCAAGGGTTCGGTTGTCTTCACGGCGTCTATGGCCTCATACCGGCCCAACAAGGTATGTATCAAAACTGACAGCCCAGATCTTCCTGTGCGGCCGCGGAAAATACTAATCTCTTCGTAACAGCGCGTGCCGTCGGCTCCGTACGGCGCATCCAAGGCGGGCGTCCGCAACATGACACACACGCTCGCCATGGAGTGGGCCAAGTACGGTATCCGTGTCAACTCGGTCTCTCCGGGCCTCGTCGAGACAGCCATGACCTACTGGGTCCCGCAACAGCCCGACTGGGAGCAGCAGCTCAAGTACTACGGGGGCATGCCCCGGCTGGCCCAAGTCCAGGAGCTGGGCGGCGCCTACGTCTACCTCCTCAGCGACGCCGCCAGCTATACCACTTCAATAGACATCCCCATCAACGGCGTTATCGGAAGTAAGTTCATGCCCACAGTGATAGAGAGCGAGTGTCCCTTGCTTCAATTTTGGCATTGCGCTGACCAGTATTGTGCTGTAGTCTGTTAGAGAACATCCCAGGTGGACTGGAATATAGAATTCGGGTTTGGGTTACGAAATGTATACAACGTATTGGCATCATCATGATATAGAATACTACATTCCAGGTCATAGATGTAGCAATGGAACGCACTGTGATGTTGTAATTAGGTCGAGAAAAAATCGAAACCTACAATCGGAAAGGATATGCCCCTTTGATTATCGCCCTACTGAAGGAAAATATGAACATGCTGGAAAGGCAGTTGACGGCAATCAGGAGAACACGCTTCTCCAGCTTAGCCACGACCATCCATATCCTGTTGATGCATGGTGGCTTATTGCTTGGGGAAGCGGAAGAGCTTAGCACAACATGAAAAGACAGAGCTTTCACAGAATTTGAGGATTGAATGAAGTAGTGTACTCCATATATTGTACGACTGGAGATGATGGGGTACGAAGATAGATACGTCCTCGGGTGCAGCCTTCCATTCACAGCAGATCCCCTATACTATGGTGTCTCTTAGGGCTGCGTTATTGGGTTCGGAAACCGTTGAGCCATCCGGCGAAGCGTGGGGAAAACTGAAGTCGCTGACAGGTAATTACTGGTACTTATCGGACAAACCCCAGAAACAAGCATTGCAACCCCGGACTGGGATAAAACCAACGTCCCCCCCCGGGGGAAGATGATCCACTTTGCGGGATGTATGGGGTGGCCGAATCGTGTGAGTAGGAGAGAGCCCCCATTTTAGTGGATATGCTTGCGGTAGTAGGTCGTCATCTCCACTAACCCAGCCCTCGAGACGAGTGAAGGGCCGGGTTGTGACTAACGTGCGCATGCCCAAGCGGTCCCATCGTGACGAGACCGATCCACCGGTTACAGCCCACGGCTCGAGGAGAAGTTATGCATGCTATCTGAGCCTCATCTTTTTAGCATCTTGCCGACTCGAGGGACTTGAGGACACGACCATCACCGTTTGTTCTAGGCCTGTAGTAGCTTCCATCGAAGGCTCGACCAGAGGAGAAAGCGTGAAGAATTTGCTATCCCGCCGACAACTAGGAACCGAAGGGGAGGTGGAGGTCGTTGCGCCTAATTGTGTCTTGAAAGCGAAGAAAAGCTGTGCTACAATCACGGGTTGTATATAATTAGACTGTGGCCGTACTCAGCAGAACAGAGCATCTCCATGACCATTGATATCTTTTAATTACCAGTAATCATTTGGACTTGGAAAGTTATCCTTTTCTAATTCCCTTCCTCCACCGCCTCTTTATATCCTTTCCCATGGTGGGTTGAAATTTCATTTGCATTTCATTTCATATCCATCCATTCCCTAAGAAGAGAGGCGCCCATACATATTGTCGACACCATGCCCCTCCCTCAACCAGCCGACGTGGATGCCCCCGTGCTCTCGCAGTTCTCCCTCAAGGGAAAAATTGCCCTGGTGACCGGCGGCTCCAGGGGCATTGGTCTGCAGGTCGTGACCGGCCTCGCCGAAGCCGGGGCCGACGTTGCCTTCATCTACAAGACAAGCACAGACACAGCAGCCACGGCGGCCAGGATCGCGGAGAAGACGGGCGTCCGGGTGCAGGCCTATCAGTCCGATGTGACTGACCGGAAGGCCATAGCGCAAACCATCAATCAGGTAGCCGAGGAGTTCGGCCATGGTCACCTCGACATTGTCGTCGCAAACGCCGGTGTCTGCGCAAATGTGCCGTCTCTTGAGTACACGGAGGAGAGCTGGCAGCACATGAATAGCGTCAACTACGACGGGGTCATGTGGACGGCGGTGGCGGCGGGCAAGATTTTCAAGAGGCAGGGGCGGGGAAACCTCATCATCACGGCCTCGGTCAGCGCCACGCTGGTCAACGTGCCGCAGACGCAGGCCGCGTACAACTCATCCAAGGCCGGCGTTTTGCAGCTGGCTAAGAGCCTCGCTGTTGAGTGGGCCGACTTTGCCAGGGTGAATTGCGTCTCGCCCGGGTACATCCATACCGAAAGTACGTATTATCGACATGCACTCTCTGTGTACCAGCCCAGAAAATGATTGGAAGACGCTGTATTAACGCAGTAGCAGTGTTGACACGGCAGCCGAAGGAGCTGTTTGACAAGTGGCTATCCATGATTCCAGGAGGGCGAATCTGTCCGCCGGCGGAGCTGAAGGGTGTAAGTAAAACCGCAGTTACTACCCATTCTTTGAGCCGCAAACTAAAAGAACCAATGTGAAGATCTATGTGTTTCTCAGCAGCGATGCCTGTTGCTACATGACTGGCTCGAATCTCATAATAGACGGAGGTTACACACTTCCGTAATAAACAAGGTCGGATATACTTGTATAATTGGTCCTAGTATTGGGACCAGGGGGCTCTATGGAACAATTGGGGTATATAATATCAGCAAATGATGTCATCAGGACCTTGATAGCCGTGTAATAAAGTTCTCCGGCCGTGTAGTCATTCCACCTTAGTCTCTAGCACTGTTGTTACATCTTATTTATATCCTCTTCAGTCTTGGCCCAGGCTTGGGCCAGCAGAATCCCAGTCAACCAATAGTTGCCGCCGTGGTCCTTGCCCAGCACCACAAACACGTTCCTGGTCGTCGGGCCCTGTCGCATCGATTGCACGTGGTGGAAAACCATGGTGCCGGGCGGGTTGCTCCTCCACTGGCTCGTCTCGCCGGCACGCACAACTGCGGGACTGAAGTCGGCCGTCTTGTAGAAGCCGGCCTGCGTCCAGGTTGTGAAGTGTATCAACAAGGCATCGGGCTCGCCGCACAGTACTAATGCTGGGTCGCTGCCCGACTTGGATTCCTGTATGAAGCCGGGGCGGACATGCTCCATGATAATTTGAAATTATGGTAGATTTATCCTTGCTGTGCGCTAATACAAATGGACCGACTCTGCACTCACTCGACTATCACTTTCTCTCATCTCCCACCATTTATGAAATAAGGCATTGCAGAAAAGAAGATATGACTAGGCTGGCATTCACCGAGACAAGGGTACTTACTGACTGACCAAGTCCCCGTGGCCGTGAAATATTCTCCGAGTGTTTTGTGGATGTTGCCCCGCAACAATCATTTAATTCGTCCTCCTCGTTCGAATAAATCCAAGAAGCCATTGTCTGTCGCAGATAACATCAGTCTGAGAGGCGTTCTAATACCCAAGACCCGAAAAGTTGATGTTCCACCAGTAAATGAAACAGAATCGCTTGGTGCCGGAAGTTGCCCCTTCTGAATCCACCATTCTTTCTGCCTCTTGGCGAGTCTCCATTGGGAGCCAGCCTCCTCACACTGGCAGCAGCCGGGGGATGAGGGTCTAGGCCAATGTTGATCTGCGAACCCTTTCTTGGCAGCCTAAGTTTCGCCTAAGTTTCCCCTGCTCCCCGTCTTCTCGATCTTTCCCATCTTGCCAAAGCACCCCACTGGACTTTGACCACGCGGAACTCTTTTGCGACCCTCACCCGTTCTCGCATGAGGAATATCAGAATTGACCATGGTAGAACGTGTACAGCTGTCATCGTCGGGATCTCCCAGGGAATGACTGGGCCATCGCTATTTGCAGCGACCAGGGAAGCCCTGCGATTTCTCAGCCGCTGCTGAAGGGCAAGCTGCAGGGCAAGCTGCATATCCCCGAAGAAATGAGCAGATTGTCCGTTCTGTCGTTTATAGGTTTTCACAAGCTCGCCCCCCACTCAGTCGCGTTGACCGTGTTGCGCCGCCAAGAGGAATCGGGGAGAAAGAGGCACAAGAAGGCGTCTAATTCCTCGACAGCAATGCCACTTAAGAGCGCGAAGTAAAAAGGTGATATTATTCGGTGGTTTCTACGGAAGAGGGCGCGCAGACTTTGAAGTTCTAATTAATTACTCGTTTTCGAGCATCTACCATCAGGAACATTCGGACTTGGTCGACCCCCGGATCAGCCTCGTATTGCCTTGGACTGTAAGCGCGGCTCTCCCCCATGTCCCCGACTAAAGCCAAAATTCACAGTTCAATCCCCCTTCTATTGCGAAGATTCGGCAGCCCTCTTCGCTGCCAACCCGCCTAGCTTCTGCGCAGCAGCTCCGAGAGTCTGAGGGTCGGCACCTTGAATCATAGCCTGCCCATTAACTGCGACCTGCTTCCCCTCCTTGAAGAACATGAAGGTCGGCATGGCGGTGATGCGGTAAGTGCGTGCGACTTCCTGAACGTGGTCCACGTTGACCTTGGCAAAGGCGAGGATGCCAGGAACGGCATGCGTGGCCGCCAGAGACTCGAAGACGGGTGCAATGACTTTGCACGGCGGACACCAATCGGCAAAGAAGTCGACAGCGACGTACGTTGTCGATGCCATTAGCTTTTCCAACTCGGCCGCCGAGGTAATGTGGTGAAGCTTGTCATCGTTGCCCATCTTTGTGGTCTCAAAGGTGGAGGTGGATTTCGTTGTGACGTTGGGTCTGTCGTCGAGTCGATATTGATGATGCGAAGGGTGAAGCAAAGAGAGATATCTGTGAGCAATAAAGTCTGGGGATATTCTAAGACACCAGCTTTTTGCTTTAATAACAGTGGCCGGGTTCAGAGACTATCATCAACGTGTTTAGCGCGACAAGAAAAGGACGCAACCCAGAATAATCTCGGCGCTTCCAAAATCACATGACCCCAACCATTTGTCAGCTCCCTGATTATAGCAGTCTCACTCTCCGTGTAATAACCTCGATAAGTGCATTCCCCTGTGAAGCCACTATCCTCAGAAAATTATATGGAATGGAGATGCGCATAGTTGAGACGAGAAGCTGCACTCCATCATGCCGTCAAAGGTGCGCAAGGACGATGAGATGGCGGTAATTTAACAGGGGTATCCCATTACCGCTCGACAACCAGAGTCACTCCGAGCCTGATCTCCCATAATCTATACCGGGCTGGGTTCCGATGTGGATGGTGGAGCATTTTGGTCTCCACCTGTGTTGGAGTCTTAGCAGGCTGTGAAATCAACGTCTTCTAACTGGTCGACTCGTCGCATTGACTTCACCTGCCTGCCGCGCCAAGAACACCCCGTTGCCGATCCTCTGCCGCTTCACGAGCTTTAAGAATGTTTTGCGTTGCGCTCCTCGCTTTCGTCGCTTTCGTCGTTTCTATCGCCTTTCATTTTCGCGGCCCCAGCTAAAATCCTACGCGACGTTTTATTCCTCTGCTCTAATTACCTGGTGCTTGTGTGAGGACATGTCACAGTCCTGGGTAATCAATGCGCGGCTCCGCTCATCACTCAAGCCTTGATGCTGGCTTTGGGGTGCAATTCGCTGGATGCTCGCAGGAAGCATTTGCGTTCCGATATGATGACGCGGCTCAACCCCTTTCTCCCCATCAACTGGAGTAAATCGTAGTCCGAACCGTGGCGTGACGAACAGCCATGTTTGCGCTTGGATAAGCAGCAGCAGCAGCAGCGGATATATAAATGTTCGGCCAAATCCTCTAATTATTCCAAGGTTGGTAGCAAACCAGTATCACGCCAAGTAGCAGTCACGAAACCCAAGTCGAAATGAAGCCTACTTTTCTCCACATTGCGACAGGGATTCTTCCGTTGTTTGCTCGGTCTTCATGGAGCGCCTGTCCTTCTGGCTGGCAACCCCCTGGACCTGACGATGGTAGGCCCCGAGAGAGAGTCCCAAATAGCCATGACCAAATTCTAATCAAACGTCGCCAGTGCGAGCTCCTTGCCCCATGCTCAACAGTCTGGCAAACCACGGCTTCCTACCGCACAACGGCAAAGACATCTCCGAGGACGTTACCATCAAGGCGCTGAAGACAGCTTTGAACTTTGACGAGCCACTCGGGCAATTCCTATTCGAGTCTGCTATTACCGCCAATCCAGACCCCAACGCCACAACTTTCTCACTTGACCACCTCAACCAGCACGACATCTTGGAGCATGACGCAAGCTTAAGGTCCGTATGCTTCAGCCCTCTGGCCTGGTCAGCAAATGAGCTAACTCGAATCCACGAGCATGAAGCCGTGCAGATGCTTTCTTCGCCGACGCCCACATCTTCAACCAGACAATCTTCGACGAGACTAGGTCATACTGGACAGGAGATGTCATTGACCTGCATATGGCCGCTGCCTCTCGACATGCCCGCGTGATAACCTCGGCCATCACCAACCCCACTTTTACTCTTTCCGAACTTGGCTCGAACTTCAGCTACGGCGAGACGGCGGCTTACATCATTGTCTTTGGCGACAGATCGAGTGCAACGGCACCCAAGGCCTTGGTGGAGTACCTCTTTGGTAAGGTCTATTTTCGTATCTAAATAATAGGTAATTATACGTGTCTTAGGCCGAGGCTAATACATGGTTTTATTCGCAGAAAATGAACGCTTGCCGTATGAGCTTGGCTGGTCTAAACAAGAGGTGCCCATCACAACGGATGATCTTCTCGATATGATGGGCAGGATCGTCAATGTCACGGGAAGCTCTCCTGAGGAGGCTGCGAATATTGTGAAGCGTGGGGACATCCATGCCGGTCTCCCCATCGTTGGTTGACATGGACTCCAAATGCAGCCAGCCAGTGAGCATGTCTATGTATTGCACGGTCCCGAGAAGACTACAGTTCGTTTAGGTCATAGCAGTAGCTTCTCCTTGAGGCATAAGAATTGAGATGCTTAACTGGAGATTTAATTTCCTTTTCACGGTACTAATCGATGATTCTTTGACGACCATTATCCCAGTCTGTCTCAACACTTTGCATTTGTTCAAGCATTAATTATGCTTTCTGCCCATCCTCATACTGATTCGGACTGATGCGGCCCCATGGCCAAGTCATCCATCCGCCCTCTTCGCTCCTCGATTACCGCAGCAAAGCTAGATACAACTGAACCATGTTAAATGGAGATGAGGACAGCCTCACCAGCACCCACATCTACCGAGCTATCCTGCACATCCTCAAGCACTTCGTCTCCGTGGATATAACCTTGGTCATCTACCCACTGCCCAGCGAAGGTAATGTTCTCGGCAACATCGACGCCGGGACTGGTCAACCTCCTGACCTTGCCATGGCTGAACTCCACGGGGAGCTGGACCTTGGTGTAGGGTCGCTGGCCTTCCGGTTGCGTCGAGTTCCACATGGCCATGTTGGTCACGACCACGGACTCGGGTGTGGCACCGCCGCCGCACTTGCCCTGGCCCTTGCCCGCGTCATAGACGGCATAGGCGCCAAACAAGGTCTCGTTGACCAACACCTCGACCTGCTTGTTGCCCCCCGCAAAGGCCCGGGCAGTCATGAGGTTGCCATAGTACAGCGGCTTGACCTGTGCCGTCTTGTTGAGATAGTCGATCGGCTGCCAGGGGCTGTAGCGGTAGGGTGTGCCCATGTGGAAGTGCACGCGGTCCACCTTGAGGCTGGCCAGGTACATGATGTAGTCGACCGACCACAGCGCCTCGGCGAACACGTCCGAGACCCCGGGAGTTCCCTGGCACGCGATCGAGTTGGTCTCACCAATGACGTACTTCATTCCCAAGCCCGCAGTCGCGTTGCCGAGGTAGTCGTGGTTGTACACCAGGCTCGTCATCTGGGTACGGTTGAGCAGGTTGCGCTCAATGGTTGGGACGGGTCCGTAGCCGGGACAGTTGACCCCCATGTACTGTGTAGTGGTTGACGACAAAGTTAGTGGCGCTGGGTAATTATATCTCCACTGGAAGGGAGGAACGAAAAACATACCTCGTGGTCGCAAAGGGTCTTGGCCTTTGTGTGATTCATCCCGAATTTGACGGCGTTTTCGACGTTCCAGAAGGGCGTTTCGTTGTAGCCGACTCCCTCGGGGGGCGCGAAGACGCCACCCTGGAAAATGGGTCCGTAATCCCCAACCGCCGCCTGGACAGCGTTGGCGTATTCGTTCCACTGGGGGACATACTGCTCCACCGTCCAGTTGCAGGGCTTGACGCTGCACGGCCAGACTGCCGACGTGTCAGCCCACCATCCAAGTAAACTCAAGCTTACTTTGCAAGGACAGATAACTCACAGTCGACCTCGTTTCCAATCTCGAAGGCGTACAAGCTATCACCTAGGCCGTCATAGGCAAGCTTTGCCTCGGCCACCGTCTCGTCGACCCCGTTCCGGCCCTGGATTAGGGGGTCATGCGGGTCGTAGAAACTCAGACCGTAAATGTACTGGGTTCCCTCGGGGAACTGGTGGAAAGACTCTATCCACGACGGACCAATCGTCATCCGCGAGGGCTGATCGTCGGTGGGGTTCACAAATGTTAGGATCACTGCTTCCGACTGGTTCGCGTCGTACACGACTTTGTTCATCGTGGTGCCGCCCACGCGGATCATGGGGTAGGCTCCCGAGATGTCCTTGAGGTTCTGGAGCATGCGTGCCGAGAACTCATTGGGGTGTCTTATCAAGGCCATGTATTAGTCGACGCTCTCTGAATCGGAGAAGGAGTGGGAAGGAAGCTTGAGGCCACGCACGAGTTGTTCCCGGCAAAGTCTTGCATGTAGCTGTACTCAATCGAATAGGACTGGTAGTTCCCGTCGACAATCTGCCGTCCTGGGGGTGGAGAGTTCGGAACCTTCAGAGTTCGAGAGCTCACTATGTTCTGCGGGCAAGCAAGGGCGAGACCAATGCTCCCTGCGAATGCAAGCAGAGATTTGAGGCATCGTGGAGTCTCCATGTTGACAAGGAATTAACAAGGACGGACGGAGGTTGTCGAGAGGCTATAGCTGAAGGCTTGTCTGAGAATCACCATCCTCGGGGGCGAGGCCTGGTCAATATATACCCCAGCTTAAGTGAGGGTGATTGTTGTTTTGCTAAACTGCCTTTGTTACCTTTGCGGGGAAACAATCGTGACTCCAAGGATCGGCCAAGTCAGGTCGAACTAGATACAAGATACCCCAGGATTCCCCAAGATGGGACGGAGGTGAGATGGCTCCTTCCATCTGGGGAAAGGATCCTGACTCGGAAAACGTGCTTAGAGCATGGGGTTCCGGGCTGTTGTCCGGGTTGTTGTCCGGGTTGTGGTCGTAGAGAGCTGGCTATTACGGAGCCTTATTACCAGGGTTACCAGCTGGCTACCAATCATCGTGTAAGTGGCCGGGATGATCCGGCCTTGGAAAGTTGGGGGTTGCTTGTATGTTGACAAGCTTTTCTTCGGCAAGCCACTGAGTACATTCACCGACGAAGTCGGTGTTCACACCGTAGTGTAGGTAGGCTTGCTAGTTTAGCACACGCTCGAAGAGATGGGAAACGATGTGCGGATACTCCCTCACGGGGCGGTGGGTACAATCGCGTGGTTTTCTATTGCATTGCAACCAAATGGTGGCTAGGTAATCAAACAAGTCCTGATTAGAAACATGCCGGATTGAATGCCGGGGTAAGGCTAGCGAGCGGATTGGTCCCGAAGCTCAAAGTCAACACGAGCTCGAGTCAGTGTCCATGTACTGAGTAGGGCTATTTTTCTCGGAGTTTCCCGTCTCACAACCCTCTCTCCAGTTTCCCCGCATTGCCCCTCACACTCTCCAACCATGAGACCGACCTTGTTGGGAATTATTGTGTAATTAGTTCACTTTGCACATGCGCTAGGTAATTAGAGTCAAAAATGAATCCCAAAGAAATCCCCCCGCGGGGTGGTGGATGCGGTGATTTGGGTTGTGTTGGGTTACTCCACACCGTTGTTGTCTAGCGCGCTCCAGTGTGACCCAGTTTTGCCCGTTAAATTTTAACAACCTCGCCGGCATTGTAACTCCGACGTTTGCCACAGCCGCGCAAGCGGCACAAGAAGGGAGGAAGTATGTAGTATGTGAGCGAATGCCGAGAGCAGGCATGGGGCGGTGAGCTGTTAAAATAAAATGGGATAACAAGGGAAAGAGGATGGTCTTCGAAAGACAGAGTCTCGAGGAAAAGAGGCTTGGTAACTAACTTAGCATACCGTAGCGGGAAGGATAGCCGACCATCGGCAATAGTTCGCATCAACTCTAGCGCCTAGTCTAGTCCCGGGTCCAAGAAATTGGAGTAGTCACATCATTTCCCAAGCACTAGAGATGGATGGAAGATGTAGAAGTGATTGAACAGCCTTGCACAAGACAGAATAAGACTAATTAACAATAGCAGCAGGGACTTTTGTTCGTAGAGAGGGCATGCAGCAGACTCTATCTGAGGAGCGCATGTTGGGATCTGCGAGACTACGAAGGTCAAAAGCAGTAACCCTATTGCTGGCATTGTATTGTATGTACATGACTGAAGCTGATGCGATTATGTATATTGCATGGGATGGATGCGCAGGAAATCCGTGATCAAGGCTAGCCAAGTCTAGAGCTATGAAACCAAAAGCACCCCCACGACTCTAACTCTAGGTTAGGCGTAAGTATCATACCGTGGGGCGGCCCCGGTGTGAATGCCGGGTGCCAAGCGCCGGTGCGAATGCCGGTGCCGCATGTGCCGAATGGCGGTTCTGGGTGCCGGTGCTGGATGCCGGCTACCAAAGCAGGCGAATCGGGTTGAAGTTAGCCCCCCGTCCCTCCTTAGTGAGCAGCTTCTAAACCTTAGCTCTGAAAAATTGGGGATGGAGGGGGTTGCAAAATTGGAAGTTCGAGGCAACATGACCCCACTGGCTATTGGAGCTAACGTTGAAAAATCTTGGACGAGGTTGTTTGAAGTAATCCGTAATTCGTCTCACATTAGCGGTTGGAGAGTCAGGCTGGTGCAATTCTTGGTAATCCGGCACCACACTACCCACGCCGATCCTTGCCTACAATACATGTTTTCTCCACATTCCCCCTCATTGTCCCGTTTTGGGGCCCCTGTGGGGAGGATGAAGGGGTGGGCTCGGCCCGACCAGACCAGATTTCAGGGCAGAACCCGGGGAAGAAATTCTTGATATATTGCATGTGGTTTTCCACCCATAAGTCGACGAGAAATAATCCCTTCTCTCACTTTCAGACTCTAGTTTATCATATCACCGGTGTTCTCTTCTCCCTCTCGAGCACAGTCAACTCAAACAAGAACCTAGGGTCCCACGAAAGGCATCATCTCAGCATGGCGGCCGTCAAGACGAAGTTCTTCAAGAACTACCGGGTGTATATGCTCACATCCGTGGCCTATATGGGCTCGTTGCTCTTTGGTACGTATATGGTTGGCCCTTTTTCTTCGTCTACATCCAGGCTGCTTACACGAAGACCCTCGCAGGTTATGACACGGGTGTGATGGGGAGCGTTCTCGCCCTCGATAGTTTCAAGGAAGACTTCGGCCTACCAACTGACAAGGGCGGCTTCGCTTCTGGCAAGAATGCCCATGTGTCCTCCAATGTCGTGTCCCTTCTTACGGCCGGTTGCTTCTTCGGTGCTATCGCCGCGGCGTTCGTCAACGACCGATTCGGCCGACGCTACTCCCTCATGTTCTTCGTCAGCATCTTTCTCGTTGGTGCGGCCATACAGACCGCCTCGACACACCACATAGGCCAGATCTACGCCGGCCGTGTCATTGCCGGTCTCGGCGTTGGAGGCATGTCCAGCATCACGCCCGTGTTTGTCAGCGAGAACTGCCCGCCGCAGATCCGCGGCCGTGTCTCTGGCCTGTTCCAGGAGTTCCTCGTCATCGGAAGCACCTTCGCGTACTGGCTCGACTACGGCGCGGCGCTGCACATCCCCAAGAGCACCAAGCAGTGGCGGGTCCCCGTGGCGATCCAGATGATCCCCGGCGGGCTCATGCTTATCGGCCTATGCTTCCTCAAGGAATCCCCGCGCTGGCTGATGAAGAAGAATCGCAGCGAGGAGGCATTGGACGCGCTGTCATGGGTGCGGAACGAGGCCCCCGATAGCCCCGAGGTACAGAAGGAGATGGCCGAGATCAGGGCCGCCACTGAGGAGGAACTGGCAGCCACCGAGGGCGTCACATGGAAGGAGTGTCTACGAAAGGGCAACCGCTACCGCTTCTTCCTGGCCTTCTGCATCATGTTCTGGCAGCAGTTCTCGGGCACCAACAGCATCGGCTACTATGCGCCCCAGATCTTCGAGACGGTCGGCGTCAGCAGCACCAACTCGTCCCTGTTCGCCACCGGCGTTTACGGCACCGTCAAGGTCGTCTCGACTGGCATCTTCCTCCTCATCGGCATCGACAGGTGGGGCCGCAAGAAGAGTCTGCTGGGAGGTGCTGCCTGGATGGCCAGCATGATGTTCATCATTGGCTCTGTCCTCGCGACTCACCCTCCGAACCCCGACTCCTCCACCGTCATGCCGCCGTCCATCGCCATGGTCGCCATGATCTACCTCTACGTCATCGGCTACTCCGCCTCGTGGGGCCCGACGCCCTGGGTTTACGTCTCCGAAGTAAGTTGTCCTTACTTCCCCTAGACAGATTTGGTGTTCCCAGTCAGCCTCTACCGAACCTTGGTATCATTACGCTGACCCTTCACCTCTTAGATCTTCCCGCCCCGCCTTCGCGAATATGGCGTCGGCCTTGCTGCCACCACGCAATGGCTGTTCAACTTTGTCATTACCGAGGTCACGCCTGCGGCGATCCACCACATTGGCTGGAAGACATTCATCATGTTCGGCGTCTTCTGTATGGCCATGGGCACCTTTGTCTTCTTCTTCCTCAGAGAGACCAAGGGTCGCACGTTGGAAGACATGGACATCCTGTTTGGCGAGGTTACCGAGGAGCAGCGCCGGGCTGACGTGGAATACGTTCTTCAAAAGACCGGGGGCTTGGAGCACACCGAACTGGCCGCTGTGAGGCACTCAGAGGAGGCCAAGAAGTAATTAGGGATTTGGTGTAATTTCTCGTCAGAGAAAACCCCTGGGGGACTAATTAATTAACACTCGTCGCGTCCCACCTGTTTTATCGATAGCATATCTAAAGCTGAATGAGACTGACATTAATGATTCGCGCCGTGATGAATGGACCCTGGACGGTTCCTCAAGCTGATTAGGATAGATAGCCAGATGTCGTGCTGGTTAGTTAAGACCTAGTTGGGGCCGCCAGTCGCTAGAGCCCCGTGGAAGCCCCAGTCACCGCTCGTATCGTTGGCGAATCTTGGTGTTAGATACGGATCGCCATTCGAATTTGTGTCGTAAGGCATCTCGCCGAGACCAAGCCCTGGGGGAGCGCTGAGACCGGGCGGTGGGCCGTTTGTAGTGGTGAAGCCATGGCCGGAGCAAACCATCACGTTAACGCTGCCCATGGAACCAGTGTTATTCTGGGCTGGGTTTTGCATGGATCAAACGCCGAGGGGATTCTTGGGGAAACTCAATCAAATGCCTCCTTTCACACTGTTGTGCAGCATGTGTCCGTGGAGCTCATAGAGTGCCTTGGTCGCATGTGAGACGTCCAAATTCAACGAAGCACATACGGCCATTCTGCTTAGTGCGCAAGCAGAGACGCATGTAGCCTCTCTGCTTGGAAAACATGGCCTTCAGTTCTTCCTCGGACGTGTCGATGGGCAAGTTACCCACATACAGCGTATTGCAGGGAGGATTTTGATCGTCTGAGATATCGGGTGTGGCATCGGATGAATGGAGTTGGAGGTAGCGAGGAGCATCGGGTTGGTTCCATCAAGCCCCGCGGTGGCCTTCCTATACGCCTCTTCTAGTTGGAGCATCCCTCTTTGAGGTGTTGTTTCACCCGTGATTGTGAAAACTGGCGTCTACCGGGTTGGTTGAGATTCAGCCACTTCCGATAGAAACACGGGGTTCGATGAGACGCTGGGATCAACGAAGGCATTGTGGCGCCAGACTTTTTGGTCATCTAATTTGATGAGAGCCCAGTCCAGTGCCAGTCCACAAGATTCGTCGAGCTCACGAGGCATAGGGAATAATGCGAGCATCTCTTTGGCGTCCCTTGTTTGACCGCTGATCTTTCCGCCATAGGAGCCCTTCGTACCGGTTGAGCGGCTGTCGATGAGATCTAGCTCCCCCTCATCTTCTTCGCTAGGCTTTCATACTCGACATCGTCGATGAAATAGTAGCCATCTTCAAGCACTGCATCGGAAGGATCGGTATCAGAGCCATAGAGAGACTCCTCGTCGCAGACAGGAAGCTCCGCAGCCTCGTCCGCGGAAGTACCCGCGCTAGAACTCTCTACTGACCGGTAGTCCGACATCTCCCCGCTATGAAGAAACTTCATTGGCTCAAATTGTCTGAATGCGTGCATCGATGTGATGGCACAGAACTTGGAGTCTATCTTAATCACACAACCTAGGGTAGAGATGCTGGACTTACTACCGAGAAGCTCGACGATGGAGCCGCACATGGTCAATCCAGGCAACATATGCGGATGGGTCTCTGGCCGTTGTGGTGGAGTGCGCAGTTGAGAATGTATCCGAACGAATTGCTGGCCCCAGTATAGAGTCCTGGGTATACGTTGACGCCAGAAGTACAAGTTGAAAAATGGCCTATGGTCCTCCTCGATGGTCGACGCCTGCCTCCCCTTCCATGAATATTTCCGGGACGGCCGGCGAAGGCAGCATTGGTACTTGAGTTCCTTACTCATCAAAAGGCCATTCATTCATGTCCTCAAATTCGCTGTGGCGGCAGAAAACAAGGTCATGGTCGCCTGGCTAGAGAGGCATACATCAGAGAGGAATGCACTGACTGTAGCCATCGTGGGCCTTTTTTTGTCCGCGCTCTTTGGATTGTTATCCTTCAATGTTGGGCTGCTTCAGCTTGTTTTGGCCTGGGTGGCGTATAAGTACCCGCCAGTTCCAAGTTCATGAATCATAGTTGACCCATTCAGGAACCACTCTCGATATGGGGTCTCCATTTTCCGAGTTCAAAGACTGGCGCAAGTCGGCCTGAAAGGAAGCTCCTAGCAGACCTGCAACCAAAACAAACAAGCTTCTGGATGCATGGGGTAATCCAGAAAAATGATCCAAATATAGCCTAGCGCATTCATGACAATTGCGGGACCTAGAGCGTGGCCCTGGCTGAAATCCGTATTTCGTGGTCTGGATCTCGATAGTTTCCTTTGGCACCTGGTCTGTCTCCATAACCAGCACTCCCTAGCTATCAATAGCTTGTTCGGCCCTTACCCAACTGGGTTTCCGCTAATGTCAGCCGCACAGACAAGCTTCCATATTGGGACCAGCAATGATGACCATGGAGTCAATCATAATTTGTACATAATTTGTAAAAATTCAATCCTCTCGTTGCTTCTCGTTTTGCATCTTCCCAACTATTTTCAGCAACCAACCTGAGCGGTCTTTTGTCTTAGACTAGACGGCGTCTTTCGCCTCATATGCCAGCTAATAATTAATTGCTCCTTTGTTTTACTCTTTCGATCCAACTCGGTTTGATTAACCCTTTTCCACAAGAATGCGTTCCTGCATCCTCCCCCTTTTGGGCCTCTTCCTTAGCTTCGAAGCCGCCGAGGCAGCCACTTGCAACCGCTGCAATGCCAACAATTGCTATCGGCAGGTAGTTGCAAGTGCCTTCACCACAAGGCACGGGAGTCAGGACTGCTCGTCTTACCTTGCTACCACCGTCACTCCTGCCACCGTCACCTTTACCGAGACAGTAGAGGCCACCCAGACGGAGGATGTCACAACCACGGACACCATCGTCATTACCATCCCCGCTACCGAGACTGACACTGTCACGGCCACCATCTTGACCACCGAGACCGATACTGTCACGACCACCGTCACGAAAGTGATGAGTACTGTCTTGCGTCGCGCCGCATCCCCAACAAGCGGAGTTCCCGCCTACGCCTCGGGCTGCACAGCTCCCGGCCAGTACTCAAGTGCCTGCTCCTGCATCGGCGTCTTCCCGCACACCGTCACCGCCCCAACCCCGTCGGCTACGATCACCCAGACCCTCACCCAGGTTGTGACGAACACCGTTGGCGTCGAGAGGTCCATCCTGACAACAGAGACGCTTACCGTTTTCTCAACGGTGACGACCGAAGTCGTGGCCACGACAACCACAACGACGACCCAATTGAGCGACCCAGCACCGACCGCCTGCTCCCGCCCCGCGCTGAAGGTGGTGGGCGGGTCCTACGACGGGCAATACATCAAGCTGACGTCTAACGGCGGCTCGGCTCTGGCAGTGTTCACCACCGACAAGAGCAGCGCCTCCACCTTGGTCATTGACTCGGATGGCCAGCTCTTCAACCCGGATAACCCAAATTTCGGCGGCGTCAATGTCTACGCACAGGAGAGCGACCGGGGGATCGGCTACATCTACTTCGACACCCAGGCCTTCAATGCGCAGCACAGTGTGTACCCGGTGATCTGCTCCACCGACCCTGTCACCCTCTATCTTTCATGCGCGTGGTTGGGGGCCACAGTTCTGCAGGAGTTTAACGGCTATCTTAGCCTGGGTGCTACTAGTTCGGAAGCCCATCCTCTAGTACTACAGGCTAGTTGCGTGTAGGGACAAGGCAACGACTCTTACCCAGCTTCTTGTGCAGGTCGTCCATCGACGGACGTCCTTGCGTGGCAACCAGGCGCATCACAGAGGGGCCGAGTGCGTATGTTGTTAATAAATGGACCTTCTAGAGTCCGCCCCATTTTTCTCAATTAAATCCGCACAACTCAAACCCATCTTCGTCACAAGGCACCCAAAGCGTCAAATTTCCCGTAATCACCTCCATCGCCTCCTCAATCCCCGCGGCAACGCCCTCCACCTCCACCCTCACCGCAACCCCCGCACCGCTTCCCTCCTCCCCCCCACCCACCGCTGCAGGCACCACCTTCGCGACCACCACCTCCCCCAGCGCGATCGTCTCGTTGCGTATCCTCCCAAGCGCCTCCACCAGGTCGCGCACGTAGTTGAGCTTGACGAAGATGGGTCGCGCCCCCGCAATACCCGCCAGCACGGCGTTGGCGCCGTCGCGCAGCGAGGACGCCGCTGGGCCGCGCGCTAGCAGGGAGGATGCGGGGAGGGGCCCGGCGAGGGCGGCGAGGGAGGCGCTCGCGGAGGTTAGGGCGGCCGAGATGTCGTATGTGCCGTAGGCGATGGATTGGATTGTGTCGGTCGTGTTGGTGAGGGCCTTGATTCTCAGTCGTGCTTTGTTAGTTGGTGGATGCGAGCGAGGAAAAGGGGGGGGTTCTCCCGGCTCGCCTTGATCTCGGTGTCGAGCTTGTCCAGGACCGCGGTTAGATTGGAGATTACGCCGTCGAGGATGTCTGCATCGTCACGCTTCTGTTGACGGCTTGGAGCTGCCACGCAGGCCCCTATGAGGGCAACGTGGACGATGAGATTCTTTAGCTGCATGGTGATTATATCGTGAGAGGGCCGTGGGAGAAGTCGATAGACCGTAGAACATTGATACGACGTCACGTCTCGAAGCAGGTTGTGGCCCTATATAAGACTTCACAAGGTGTGTGCGAATCTATCCTATGTGTTTGATTGATGGCGGGAGAGCATCCTGCGTTGCATTTCAATCTCATGCCGCGCTGTGGGAGGGTTCAAAGTTCAACAGATTAATTAATTAAAGCAAATTTCGGCGTGGATCGTTCGTCTAATTGATTATCTACCCGCCTACAATGGCTAATGACCGTCGAGCCAGCAAATGCATGCCATGGAGGAAGAGGGAAACTAGTGGCGGAAGAACATAATTCGAAACAATTGCCCAGTGGATCGACGGTGGTCTTTTATTATTTTTGCAGACGGCCGGTTCCTTGGAAGGTCCTCTATCCATGAAGCCAAATTACCTCGTCTGACCCAAGTTGGCAGGTCAGGGGCCCTGGACACAATATCTCTACCCAATGGGGAATCGGGGGAAGACACCATCTCCCTTCTTGAATTTCCCGGGATGTGGCCAAGAACCGGGTCAGAGCCACAGGCTTTGGGTAACCTTGACGCCACAGCCGCTGTTGCACTCTTTGTTCATGGCGTAAATCGTTTCTCTTGCAATCTCTAGTAATATTTCTATATATCCCTTGGTAGTTTACTGCATAGTTTAGTGCATATTGGACGAACATGTCAGCGCGGGAGAATGATGTCATTTGGAAAGAGCGCCTCCATACCGACCCCCCCATTTACCCATCCCAACCCCCCCCCCCACATAAATGACCCGGTATCAGCCCGCCCGCAAAATTTGTATGGGCGCAAGATTCGAAGGCATTTACAAAATCAATGATCGCAAAAGCAGTAATAGGACTACAAATTAAAAATGAAGCTATTTGCAAAGCCAAAACTAGTAACTTTTATATCTGAGTAGTGTTGAACGTTTAGATCTATGCACGTGACTGCCACAACCTTGTCTCTAGACCTCCTTTTCTGCCTGCCTTGTCTGTGCCTGTTGAATATACTGCTCGCAAAGCACCCTAAACTCAGGGCTTTCTTTGTCGTCTAGTCTTTCGTTGCCCTGTACGTGGATTACCTCCTGAACCTCCTGAACCTCCTGAACCTCCTTACGCCTAGCGTTTTCGATCCTGCCTAGCCATGGGTTAGGCATAGCAGTCTTCTGCTTCTTCCTTCCACCTTCGTGCCTTTCCTTTTCGGCATCTCTGGAATCCCTGGAATCTTTATCATCTAGCGTAGGGCCAAGCTTAAATTGAGAGTAGTTTCTTTGTGCAGAGTGGCGTATACCGCCTGGCGTTGAGCCCTGTGGCTGTGAGGCAATAGGGGCTTTATTTCTGAATAGTCCCTCTCCTTGCGGCCTTCCCTTTGGTATTACCATATGCAGTCGACGTGCTTGAAGAAGGGGATCAATATCATCTTGCCTAGTTATTATCCACCAAAATGGATCCACGTTGCTTCTCTAAAGTCCTCTTTCTTCATAGTATAAATCTAGAAGTTTATAGGCACAAGGTAGGCCATATTGCTTTCGCGTACTCCCTGTACAGAGTGGAAGTAGTCTTCCAGCTAGCCAACAAGGTGATAGCAACGTGTCTACTGCTTTCAAATAGAGCGATTCCAACTAACAAAGGCACTACCATGTAACGGTAAGTGGCAATTTGCCTAGCCACTCTCGTCTTCCATACAATTGCCAGATTATAGTATAGGCTGCAATTATCTTCTCTTTGCATAGCTGTGCCTTGTCTCTCGTCTGGCGCGCAGTTGCTACTTTAACCTTGGGAAGGTCAGACTGTAACAAAAGGCTATACGTCTTCAAAAAGCTGTTGTTTGACTTTGCCAGAGAGGTAGTAATAAAGCCAAAGTTGCGGTAAGATTGGGTAAAGCAATATGCCTACTCTTTCTTTAATGGCAACTACTTGGTTCTCACGTATTGTAGAAGTGGCTCTTGATCTTTGAAGACCTTCTGAAGCAGTGCCTAGGCATGCTTAAAATCCTCCTTGGTATTGCCATATACTACGTGCTGACGTGGTGAATGGAAAAGGCACGGGCCGCTTCAGGCTAGGATGAGTCAGCTTCGGACCGGATTTTCTGCGCTTCCATATAAGAGCGTGATCAGGGCCTCAAATTGTAAGATCATCATCAATTACGCAGACTTACACGGATTTACAAGCAGCACTCTTTACACCTTAGTTATTTCGAGGCTTTCTACGCAATAATACTTGATTTACCGCATTCCATTCCTTCCTTACGCCTTCAATTCAATTGATCACGCCACCGGCGTTTTCCCACCTTACTTACACGACTGGATTTGGGCACTACCGCGAGACGCATCGGGGCTGATCAGGGTCACCTGACCAGTCACGTGCGCCAGAGGTAAGGAAGAAGCACGATTCCATCCGCCTGCCAGCCGATCACGTGGCTACTGCCGTTGGGGCCTACGCCTCAGAAGCAGTATACTACGTTGAGAGGTAGGTAGGTAGGTGGTTTTGTGTCTCTCCTCCTCAGTGCCTCTAGAGAAGGTAGAAGCTAGCTTGATTCTTTGATACTGTATGTGGAAGTGGAAGCAGGCTAAGTGAGTGGCTTTGCATCTCCTTGATCTTAACGTGGGCGCGTTTAAGCTAATCCAAATCAGCCTCTCTCTTTTCCAAAGTCTCTCCATTGCTGTCGTCTTTGTTGCCATTGTCTTCATTGCCACTATCTCTATCCAAATCAGCTAGGTTGACTGCAGCCTTCTTTCACTTTAGCTTGATATTCAAGACTATATTGCTATTGATATAGAAGACGCAAAGTTAAAGCTATATACTTGGCTAAACTGCCTATATTGCCGCTTGAAGTTGGTTGTCTTTGTCTATGATTACCATCTTAGGAGGATCAATATTGACCTTCTCCTGGAAAGCCTAGAAGCTTTCTATACACCATTGGAAGCTCTTAAACCGCTTGCTATTAAGCAAGGCAAACGCAGCAGGGATAGAGGTCTTCTTATTTGACAGTGTAACTAGAGAGACTAGTGGCATCTTGTAGCAATTGGTCTTGTAGGTGGCATCAATTTAGAGGCAGTAGGAAGACTGCATCTACACGCAAGCCTCCTTATAGTAGGTCTAGGTAGCTTATTAAAAGCAAGGCTCTTTGCTTTAAGAGTCTCAGTCTAGCCTTCAATTCCATATCTCCTTAGATTCTTGCAGAGTTTGCAAAAAACAGTAGACTAGGCTTTGTTTATTCTAGTCTGCATAGGTGATTTGATACTATAGCTAGTACATGTCTTTTAGTCAATACATGTTGCTTAATCTAGGCCACTGCCTAAGAAGCTAGTCAAATATAGACTGCGAAGAGACTGTGCAATCAAGCTAAAGGCAACCAATATAAAGCAGCTGCTTTTAAGTCAGGGTTTAAAGGCTGCAATAGGCTACTAAAGCCAATAAAGGTCTATAGCTGCGATGGACGTTATTCCCAAACTGCATGGTCTACTTGCCTTTGTTGGCGGCAAGAGACTAGGTAACCAATTCGAATAGGCAGTTGGCTATCTTTGTCGTGTAGGTCTTTATTGTAGTTGCTGTAGATTCTTGCTTGTAACAGGTAGTTTGGTCACAAACTAGGATTGCCTTTACAGCCTTTGTCTTAGCTTTATTATTCTTGGTCCGCCAGGTTGCAACTATAAAGCTATGGCCTTGACAATAGTCTCTTAAGGCAAAGGCAAGAGCCTCAAAGTTAGGGAATTGTTGACTTAGTAAGGCTTGGGCAGCAGGGTTGTCAGGTGGAAGGCTAGGCCATGGTTCTCTATCCCACTCAATACTATAGTTTTCCAAATCAGGGCTAGAAAGGCGGCTAGAAATAGCTTTATTGGCTGACAGGTCTGACAGGTCTATAGCAGTAGCCATTTTGGCTAGTGACGTAGCTGCTTGTAAAATGGCCTTCGAATCTTGCGCCCATACAAATTTTGCGGGCAGGCCGATACCAGGTCATTTATGTGGGGGGGGGGGGTCGGGATGGGTAAATGGGGGGGTCGGTATGGAGGCGCTCTTTGGAAAGGTGTCTCACTGTCCAATGATTGATTACAAACTCATGATTTCAAATACGTATGGACTTATAATACTTGATTTCAAATCGTCGGATTTCCGCACAGGCACGAACCCATTGCGTGATACTCATTGCATGCATTTCTGATCAGGTATAATTATAGCAAGGGCACAAGAGACATCTTGCTCTAATTACAGGCACTGTTCTTCATTTCTACCAAATCTACCTCGGAATCAAAATCATGCCTGGCACATCTCCAGTCGTCCTCATACTCGGCGCGGGGTCCAACATTGGCCATCATGTAGCTCGAGCATTTGCTTCAAAGGGTTACAGGGTTGCCCTGGCAGCCAGGAGTCTCAAGCACACGGACAACACTGCTGACCAAGTCAACATCCCGGGTGACTTGTCAGATCCAAACGCTGTTGTCAGCGCATTTTCCAAAGTCAAATCGCTGCTAGGTGTCCCGCCAAGTGTTGTCGTTTACAATGGTGAGAACTACTACCGAGTAACTTGTTCGAATTTTTTGTTGAAGCTTTAGATAGCTGCCGCACTAACCCCGAATGCCCCAAATGACCCGCTCTCGCTCCCTCTGGCAGACTTCACTCGGGATCTGAACGTCAACACTGTCAGCGCCTTTGTTGCAGCACAGCAAGCAGCACTCGGCTTCGAACAGCTCCCCGACTCTGCATCTAGGACATTCATCTATACCGGAAATATACTGAATACCACTACCATGGCGCCGCTTCTGGACTTGGGTGTCGGCAAGTCGGCCACCGCGCACATCATCCAGTCTGCTGCGGCAGCATACAAAGACCGAGGATTCAAGTATGCAATTTTCTGTCTCAGAAGATTCCCCACAAACGACGAGATTTGACAATTGTTAGGTTCTATTATGGCGACGAGCGGAAGGCTGATGGGTCGTCGGCTGGGACTGGCATCGACGGAGAAGCGCACGCAAAATTCTATGTAGAACTCGCTGAGGGGAAATCACAGGGGCCTTGGTCGCAGACATTTGTCAAAGGTGTGGGATACAAGCCCTTCTAGTTGCCGCGTGCGACGGATGGAGCGGTTGTGTTGAGAGTCTGTCACCACGCGCTCGGCGGCGTGGAGAGAGGGTTACGAGAGGATGGCAAGGCGTTGACGGGGCTCTAAGTCACCGCAGCTGTGCAGATACATATTGGTATATCGAGGATTATGACCTTTAAGATAGTTCACAGCTTAATGGATACCTCGATACATGATCACGGTGCTTCTCCCTCTCATTCCTGCATCCTCGTCTCGCGCTCAATCTCACCCTCGAGTCGGGGGTGAAGCCAGGTCCTCGCCCAGGCGGCTGCGCTAGGAGAGCGATAAGAGACACTAAAGGTTGGTTCTATTCCTATATTGGCCAATTCCAGCGCATCACAAGCTCTAGTGGAGACGCTTCCATTCGTAGCGTAAAATATCCGCGTCGCAATTTCTACCCCGTCTCTCTCTTGCAAAGCCCTATGCGCGGGGGATTGTCGTCTTGAAGACCGCGGTGGAGAATATTAGCAGTGTTAGCAACAGTCAAACAGGCCCAAGACCAGATATTCTTCGGAAGACATTTCCTGCTAGTTGCAGTGCTAGATAAATCCAAGCTAAAATTGCTGTAATGCGATGACCTGCGCCGTCTGTGTGGTGATATAAATAACGATAATACCCATTTGAGCGCGAATTAAACTAATTAGACCACCTAGACAACTCCCTACAACTACCAAGCACCAACAATACCCGCTATAGGAATATCAATACCAGTCGTGTACGTCGCCGTCTCAGAGAGGAGATAGACGTAAGCGCCACCCAACTCCTGTGGCAACGCCAACCGGGGCATGCCGCCATAGTACTTCATCTTGGTGTCCCAGTCGGGGGCGGTCTCGACGTAATACGTGAGGGCCGTCTTCACAAAGCCGGGCGAGATGCTGTTCACCCGGATGCCGTACTGAGCCCACTCCATGGCTAGGGTGTGGGTCATGTTCCGGACGGCGCCCTTAGTAGCTCCGTATGGTGCGGACGGCGCAGCCCGGTTGGGCCGGTAGCTGGTCATGCTGGCGGTGAAGACGATGCTGCCCTTGCACCCGAGCTTAATGAACATTCTGGCCGCGGCCGTTGCGCAGTTCCACGCCCCAATAAAGTTTAGCCGGAACAACTTCTCTACCTGCTCGCCGGTGAACTCCAGAGCCGGCTGGTGCTTGGTAGCCCCGGCGTTGGCGACCATGCCGTCGAATCGACCTTTGGAGGCAACAATGGCGTCGAGAGCGGCTGCCACGCTTGTCTCATCGGTCACATCCACGGTCAGGTATTCAAACCGCCCTGGGTATTTCTTCTCCAGACTGGCGAAGTCCTCGCCGGGCTTGCTGATGTCGAGACTGTAGACGGTGGCGGCACCGTTGGCGAGGCAGACTTGGGCAATGCCAAGGCCGATACCTTGGTTGGCGCCGGTGACTTGTGGCTAATGTTAGAGGCGATGATATTGAGGCTAGCGATCAACCCTCCTTTTCATTTTTACTTACTAGCAATAACCTTTCCCTCAAGGGTAATCTTCCACTCATGGTCGGCACCGGGGAGAGTGTTCAAGTAATCAGGCTTGCCGTGTGTGGCTGCGCCGTTCGTCTGAGGAACACCGTCTGACTGGGACATTTTTGGCTTGTGAAAGAAGGGGACGTGTGGTGGTGGTGGGGGGGGGGGGGGGGGGGGGAATTAAATGTTGTGGCGGTTAAATTCTGTAAAAAGGTAATAAATGGTGTTTGTAATATAAAAGTTTTTCAAAGTGGGATTGCACCCCCGGGGGTTTTTTTCCA